>NC_091239.1:5951467-6223967 GCF_040958095.1 Procambarus clarkii | reverse complement strand
TTTAAAAGATTATTAGCAAATTTACAGAAATGGTGCATTCGGAAGACAAAACCAATTTTTCACTTTTGACAATTGAGCACCTGCTACATCCAGATTCTAGGGAGGAAAGGAAGGACGATCTTACTGGATCCCATAGCCTCTCCGAGGCACAAACCAGGCTTTTACATAACCCCCCCCCCTGCACCCGAGCTTTTTAAAATAGTAAATGCCATTATTTTTGCAAAATTATTACGAGATCTATTATACTAATAACGGTAAATAAATAATAAATAGTAAATAAATCAAAATCAGTTACATTATTTTATCTTATTCATAGCATAAATGTTCTCGAAGATTACTAAAAAGAAATTGAATTAGACTACAGCAAATTGGCAAACTTTACCTTGTATCTGTTTCCACCGAGTTTGTTTGGGGCGTTCTTCAACATATCAGCAATACTTGTCTCAACATCTCTTTCAGTTGCATTAGTGTGGGTGTTGATACAGGCTTCTGGAAATTTATAAGAATTAATTAATATATATAATTATAATTCACTTTGCTATTCCCCATTCCACAGTCCTCTCGTCCTTCCCACTTCCCTGTCCCCACATCATCCCCACTATTCCCACTTCCCTGTCCCATCGTCCTCCTTACCATTTTCCCCTCCCCTGTCCTTCTTCCTCCCCCACCATCTCCCATTCACCTGTCCCTTTGTCCTCCCCAGCATTCCCCTGTCCCCACCATCCCCAACTCCCCAGTCCCCTCGTCCTCCCCACCATTACCCTCTCCTCTGTCCCCTCGTCTTCCCCACCATACCCCCCTCTCGTCCTCCCCACCATTCCAAACTACCTCATCCGATGCATTCTATAATGGTCTGATGCTTCCATCAGAAAATTGGGAACATCAAATGATCTGATATTCCCATCACTGAAAAATAAGAACAGCTAAAAAAATGAAATGAAAAAAATAAAAAAATAAACTATACTCATGAAATGAACAGTATGGTAAACAACACAGCTCAATTTCAATGCAATGTCACACAAAATTATTAAATCGAAATGAAAATAAATTGAAATCTATGAAAATTCAAATTATCAATACAATCGGAAATATTGAAATAATATCGCAACATAATATAGTGTGGGTTGCTCTTACGTGCAACAGACGGTGCTGTTTTTCAAAAAAGGCATGGTTTTACCTGTCACAAGTGTGGCATCTATACTTGTACTCACGAAATGAACGGTATGGTAAACAACATAGCTCAATTGCAATGCAATGTCACAATAACATTTAATAACAATAATAACAATAACATTTAAATATACTTTAAGATATAATCTAGAAGAAAATAAGAACATTGAAACGGTTCATGAACTCGATTTCAATAAAGGACACTATGGGGAACTTTGAAAAACAGTTAATGAGTATAATTAGACAGACTTGTTGCTAGGCAGAGGAGTAAATAATGAGATATATGGCAAATTTTGCAAAATATACGGCACACAAACATTCATACCCAAACAAAGCAAAATGCTAGGTAAGAACAAAGCAGTTGGCCCGTAGGGGAAAGGAGATACCCACAAGACTGGAATACAAGTCATTAACAAGCACACAAGTACTACACTACACAACAACCGCACTACTACCAGAACTGGATGAATCACTACCAAAACAACACATTGCACATCACTACCAAAACAACACAACACAACACAAGCATTGGCAAAGAATTATAGACCAGTTGCACTAACATCCCACATAATAAAATTATTTGAGAGTGATCAGGAGTCAGATTACTAGTTTTATAGAGACCAATGACCTCCACAATCCAGGCCAACAAGGATTTAGAGCAGTTTCTATGATCGAGCCACTGAGATCTATAAAGAATTCTGATCAAGAAAGAGATCTAGGGGTGGTTTTAGATAGAAAACTATAACCTAAGGATCATATTAAGAACATTCTGCGAGGGGCCTATGCTACACTTTTTAACTTTAGAATTGCTTTTAAATACATAGGTCAAAAAGTTTTAAAAGTTTTAAAAGTTTTTTAAACCTCTCGTGTATCATGAGTGTGTTAAAGCATCAGATGGTGCATTCAGATGATGAATATTACCTAGTTCCTTCATCTGGGAAGAATGAACACATATTGGTGCATTCGGATGATAAAAACTAACTACTGTAGTTTAATTGATCAACAGACTGTATATCATATGCAGACTGTATGTGGATCTGCGGGCCACTCCAAACAACAGCCTGGTGGACCAAGCTCCACCAGGGCTAAAGCACAAAGTGATATAGATGTGATAGAGAAACTAGGTCAAATGGAGGAGTAGGTCTGTATATTAAACAGCACCTGACGTGCACAGAGCTACTAAACTCAATGTGGTGGTAGAGTGGTGGGGGGGGGGAAACATTGCAGAAAAAAACAAAAATACAATTTGGTCAACAAAACAGCATTGTTTAAAATAGAAGACATGGGTTGTCATTTTGGGGGTAAGGTAGGTTACATTGAGTTAATTAGTTAGTACTTAGTTTTTATCTTAAACTGGTTGGGAGAGGTACAGTGTTGCTGTGCTGGTGAAAGAACACCTAAAGGTAAATTAAATAATGATTGCGAATCCACAAGAAGTTGACATAATATCGCTAGAGATCTGCAATCAGGATGATAAACTTTCCTTAAAGAATTTGACAAACACTTGCTGATAGGACATGAAGTAAATGAAATGTATGTCAAGTTTTGTGAAATATATGATAAAAGCACAACAAAATTTGTACCAAAGGAGAGATGCAGAACTAGGAAAAGGGGTTTGTTCAACAGAAATTGCGAGAGGGCCTGAGACCCAAACACACACAAATGGAATCAATATATAGCAAGAGGCCAAACCCCCAAACATACAAGCGATGCAAAGATGCGAGAAACAGCAGCAGCATTAAGGAGAGGGACTTAAGGACCATAAATAAAGTGTGAAAATAAACTCGAGTAAATTTTTTTAACTACTCTCGACAGTGAAGAAAAACAAATATTCAGACGATTTGTGTTAGAATCATTAATCTTACACTTTCGGTCATATTCAACAACACAAATACATACACACACATTCCTGTTGCTGTAGCAAGTGAAGAATTACACACACAGATCACAATAACGTGATGCATCAAATGAACAAATCCACAAGGGCCGTGACGAGGATTCGAACCTGCGTCCGGGAGCATCCCAGACACTGCCTTAATCGACTGAGCTACAACAGGGTAAAAGGGTTGAAACCGAAGTTCTACTGAACTTACTGGATCCCATAGCCTCTCCGAGGCACAAACCAGGCTTTTACACAACCCCCCCCCCTGCACCCGAGCTATGTCAACAGGCCGTTCTCCCTCTTCGCCCTTCCGAATGCACCATATCAGTAAATTTTTTAATAATCTTTTAAAAATAGTAAATGCCACTATTTTTGCAAAATTATTACGAGATCTATTATTCTATAGAATAATGCATATAAATGCATATATGCATATAAATACAAAACATAAATACAAAAGTAAATGTAAATAATTTTACCTTGCACCTAGATCCACCAAGCCTGTATGGCGCGCGTTTCAGTACTTCGGAAATCTAGAACTATCTTGAATCTCTAATCTGCAATGAAACAATACATATTATTGCACTTACCAAAACATGGATGAATGTAGAAAATACAGAACTATTAGCTGAATATCAAATAAATGGATTTAATCTATTTCACACAGATAGATATATTACACCGTGTATATTAGGTAATACCTAACATACACGCCTCCACACACACTACATTTGAAATGTAGTCTCAAAAAGACTACATTTCAACAGCAAAGATTACTCCATAAAAAAATAATTAAATTATTGACCAACATGAGAGAGGGTTAGCCAACATGAGGGTTGTGTTGATTGCCTGAAAATATTTAAATTGTGTAATGTATTGAATGGCATTTTTCAAGTTACAACATTTTTTAAATTACTGAACTAGGTTCTAGGCTTTGCTAGGCTTAATTCAATTATTACAGATAAGCCTAACCTAGCCTAGAACCCAGTGGGTTCTCTTCCTATTGGGGAGTGTTGTACATGCCTCGCCTCCACATACACACTAGCACAGCCAGGCCTCGCCTCCACATTTAAACCAACCAAGCCCACAAATACGTTAACATGGACCAGCATTACACCGTCTAACATACTCTGTCAGATGTAACAACTAAATTTGTGAATTCAAGACCAAATCTATTGTATAACACAGTGTTAGTACGAGAAAAACATTACTTACATTCGAAGCCGTGTTTTAAAATGGCGGCGGTCTTGTACTGACGCTCCAAACTGTGTGTTCGTTTGCGTATGATGAACGTGTGACAATTTACTACAACAATTATTTAATTATTCTTATTCTTTATTTTAATATTTTTAGGGTACATGAAATTTCAAACTTATTTGCACACAATAATATAATTGCATTGTCATAACCTTTATATATTACGGAAAATACGATGACATGAACGAAGTCAAAGTGAAGTTGAAGTCAAAGTCATTCGCCGAACGTATTAGTCATTTTTTTTCATACATACATAGTTGATTTACAAACATAATGTTGACGTACATAATGTTTCATACATACATAGTTGATTTACAAACATAATGAATGACGTACATACAATAATAATGTCAGGACAGTGATATAATTATAAACTTTCAAAGCACTGTATCGCCCATGTGTCGTCTTGTCACCAATACTGGGTAACAGTTCCGCCACTTCCCACACTCTTGCGGGTGGGCAGCGACCATTATTCTACGTTTATATTCATATCACCGTGTTGGGAATTTCATTGCGAGTACATTGATACCAAAATTAACGCTGTAGGACAAGTGTGGAAGTGATAACAATCCCAAGAGTAAAAACATTTTGTTGCTCTTGGGCACTCACGGCGAGTCATCTACGTAGGTATTTATTGGGTGCTGGTATTCATATAACTTTTGGTGACCGTTTTTGCTGATTTTCTTCTAGAGAATGTTATTGCGAACACGTTGGTACCAAAATGAAATACATAGCTCGAGAACTAAGGTCAGGAGAGTAAAAAGAGTATACACATTTTTGTTTTGACGCTTAATTAAGGTTATTGTGAGTACTCATCGCCTGCCTAGAAACTGGAACTAGTAATTCCATCTATCATACATATCATACAAGAGGAGCCACACATCTATGGATCATCCAATAAAATCAGCAGACTTCTAGATGTTACTACTGCTCGGCTTAGACTCGGTTACAAGTATCTCTGGGAATTCTCATTATCTGCTGATGTAGACCTGACCAAATGTAAACTGTGTCAACAAAATTATTCGCACACCCTCCGTCACTATGTGATGGAGTGCGAAAAGATACATGAATTTAGAGACAATTCTATAACCAATGTTCCAGCGATGTGTCAATATTTCATTCAAAATGATCTGCTACCAGAAATTTTAGCCAAATATCCCCAGTTTGCTAACTGTAGATAACAACTAAGTGATTGTAACCTATCCACCGCTGCCCACTGGATGGGGGACGGTGTGCAGGACAAACATATAAATTTTGATACTAGCTCTCCACATATGTCAGTTGCTTAATTTAGAACCTGTACTTGAGGTCGATCTCGAACCCATTGTTGATGTGATGACTTATATTGAATTTTGTAACTATATCATCAAGATTGTAACCAGCTTAGCTAAATGTAGTGTGGGGTTCAGTCCCTAAGCCCATATATGTGCCTCTCTAACCATTTAGGTTACAGGGCAAAAACATAAAAACAAAGGTAACTGCAGAAGGCCTATTGGCCCATACCAGGCAGCTCCTATCTATAACAGATAAACACTAAGTACTACCTAATTAACTCAATGTAACCTACCAACCTAACCCCCAAAATGTCAATCCATATCTTTTATTTTAAACAATGCTGTTTTGTTGACCAAATTGTATTTTTACTCTTTTTCTGTCATGTTTCTCCCACCCCTGTTTTTTCCCTTTTTTCTTATTTTTTCTCAACATAATTCATACTTTAATTATGCGGATCAGGACATCACCTGATCAAACACATCAAACATCGTTTGACCACCATCAAACACACACATTTCGTGTGTGTTTGACGCTCACTGATATGTACCAGCGTTGTTTTATATATGGTGCTATTCTATCTTACGCTTTGTTGCTCTTTTTTACCTACGGGCTCATAGAACATTCTATTGCGAAAACATTGGCACAAAAATGAATGACGTACATACAATAATAATGTCAGGACAGTGATATAATTATAAACTTTCAAAGCACTGTATCGCCCATGTGTCGTCTTGTCACCAATACTGGGTAACAGTTCCGCCACTTCCCACACTCTTGCGGGTGGGCAGCGACCATTATTCTACGTTTATATTCATATCACCGTGTTGGGAATTTCATTGCGAGTACATTGATACCAAAATTAACGCTGTAGGACAAGTGTGGAAGTGATAACAATCCCAAGAGTAAAAACATTTTGTTGCTCTTGGGCACTCACGGCGAGTCATCTACGTAGGTATTTATTGGGTGCTGGTATTCATATAACTTTTGGTGACCGTTTTTGCTGATTTTCTTCTAGAGAATGTTATTGCGAACACGTTGGTACCAAAATGAAATACATAGCTCGAGAACTAAGGTCAGGAGAGTAAAAAGAGTATACACATTTTTGTTTTGACGCTTAATTAAGGTTATTGTGAGTACTCATCGCCTGCCTAGAAACTGGAACTAGTAATTCCATCTATCATACATATCATACAAGAGGAGCCACACATCTATGGATCATCCAATAAAATCAGCAGACTTCTAGATGTTACTACTGCTCGGCTTAGACTCGGTTACAAGTATCTCTGGGAATTCTCATTATCTGCTGATGTAGACCTGACCAAATGTAAACTGTGTCAACAAAATTATTCGCACACCCTCCGTCACTATGTGATGGAGTGCGAAAAGATACATGAATTTAGAGACAATTCTATAACCAATGTTCCAGCGATGTGTCAATATTTCATTCAAAATGATCTGCTACCAGAAATTTTAGCCAAATATCCCCAGTTTGCTAACTGTAGATAACAACTAAGTGATTGTAACCTATCCACCGCTGCCCACTGGATGGGGGACGGTGTGCAGGACAAACATATAAATTTTGATACTAGCTCTCCACATATGTCAGTTGCTTAATTTAGAACCTGTACTTGAGGTCGATCTCGAACCCATTGTTGATGTGATGACTTATATTGAATTTTGTAACTATATCATCAAGATTGTAACCAGCTTAGCTAAATGTAGTGTGGGGTTCAGTCCCTAAGCCCATATATGTGCCTCTCTAACCATTTAGGTTACAGGGCAAAAACATAAAAACAAAGGTAACTGCAGAAGGCCTATTGGCCCATACCAGGCAGCTCCTATCTATAACAGATAAACACTAAGTACTACCTAATTAACTCAATGTAACCTACCAACCTAACCCCCAAAATGTCAATCCATATCTTTTATTTTAAACAATGCTGTTTTGTTGACCAAATTGTATTTTTACTCTTTTTCTGTCATGTTTCTCCCACCCCTGTTTTTTCCCTTTTTTCTTATTTTTTCTCAACATAATTCATACTTTAATTATGCGGATCAGGACATCACCTGATCAAACACATCAAACATCGTTTGACCACCATCAAACACACACATTTCGTGTGTGTTTGACGCTCACTGATATGTACCAGCGTTGTTTTATATATGGTGCTATTCTATCTTACGCTTTGTTGCTCTTTTTTACCTACGGGCTCATAGAACATTCTATTGCGAAAACATTGGCACAAAAATGAATGACGTACATACAATAATAATGTCAGGACAGTGATATAATTATAAACTTTCAAAGCACTGTATCGCCCATGTGTCGTCTTGTCACCAATACTGGGTAACAGTTCCGCCACTTCCCACACTCTTGCGGGTGGGCAGCGACCATTATTCTACGTTTATATTCATATCACCGTGTTGGGAATTTCATTGCGAGTACATTGATACCAAAATTAACGCTGTAGGACAAGTGTGGAAGTGATAACAATCCCAAGAGTAAAAACATTTTGTTGCTCTTGGGCACTCACGGCGAGTCATCTACGTAGGTATTTATTGGGTGCTGGTATTCATATAACTTTTGGTGACCGTTTTTGCTGATTTTCTTCTAGAGAATGTTATTGCGAACACGTTGGTACCAAAATGAAATACATAGCTCGAGAACTAAGGTCAGGAGAGTAAAAAGAGTATACACATTTTTGTTTTGACGCTTAATTAAGGTTATTGTGAGTACTCATCGCCTGCCTAGAAACTGGAACTAGTAATTCCATCTATCATACATATCATACAAGAGGAGCCACACATCTATGGATCATCCAATAAAATCAGCAGACTTCTAGATGTTACTACTGCTCGGCTTAGACTCGGTTACAAGTATCTCTGGGAATTCTCATTATCTGCTGATGTAGACCTGACCAAATGTAAACTGTGTCAACAAAATTATTCGCACACCCTCCGTCACTATGTGATGGAGTGCGAAAAGATACATGAATTTAGAGACAATTCTATAACCAATGTTCCAGCGATGTGTCAATATTTCATTCAAAATGATCTGCTACCAGAAATTTTAGCCAAATATCCCCAGTTTGCTAACTGTAGATAACAACTAAGTGATTGTAACCTATCCACCGCTGCCCACTGGATGGGGGACGGTGTGCAGGACAAACATATAAATTTTGATACTAGCTCTCCACATATGTCAGTTGCTTAATTTAGAACCTGTACTTGAGGTCGATCTCGAACCCATTGTTGATGTGATGACTTATATTGAATTTTGTAACTAGCTCATCAAGATTGTAACTTGCTTAGCTAAATGAATTGTGGGGTTCAGTCCCTGAGCCCATTATGTGCCTCTGTAACCCTTTCCACAACCGCCCACAAGATGGGTATGGGGTGCATAATGGGGTGGGGTGTCTTGGCCAAACGTGCCACATCAAAACCACAAGTTGACATTGAATGTGAATTAACAATGAGACAAGTAAGATTTATACTAATACATTTATACTAACTCTGTTGAGCGTTGACCATTTATACATCAAATCTGTTGATGTGAGCACTTTAGTTTAGTCTGCCGTTTAAAGAAAAAAAGAGCATATCAATGGTATATCACAGAAAACGAATTTATCATAAACTCATGTATTTGTCTTATCATATTGAACTGCATTCATATTTTTAATATATAACAATATGAATATACAAATTTCTGTAAATCCCCTACCTTGTTGGAATCTGTGGAAATGAATGAGCAAATGTGCTGGCTGAAGGCGCTGAAGGAAACCACATTGGTTTCATTTTGGATACAAATGTCCATGGAAATTCAAAATGGAAACTAATTATATAGTTGAACCTGCAGAGACGAGTTTAAGAATCTGTGTTGAGAGTGATGGACACAGCCTTCACAATTATACTTCAGAGAATGTAAACATCTAAGAGTCATTAGAAATATGTGTAGAATAATAAACCCTACATTGTTTGAGTTAGGGAAAACACCATTTGTGATATATAGATACTATAGCTGTTCCTAAAGATTCACCCTTTTTTGCACCAGCAAGATAACATATAAGATTTTAAGAGTTGACGAATGTTAATATTCTTGTTTGATAAACTGTGAACTTGAGACATAGTTAATAAGAACATATTAACACAACAAAATGTTTTCAAAATCCTTAACACCACTTTCCAGCAACTTATATAATTTATATAAATTATTTTAGAGAATAATACATAAATTATATATTTAAACATGATATAGTGTTTAGTGGAATGTATAAGGAGTCAAATTGTGTTAAAAAGAGCAATTTTTAGAAAATTTGGAAAAATACTTTTTTCTGTTCAAATTATAACTAAATGGATTATAAAGGTTTCACTCAGCCAATATATATCATTCACAATTTATTAATGAATTTTACAAAAAAACACCATAAATTTTATATTTAAACATGTAAAAACTATTTGTTTTACATTTGGAAGAAAATAATTGTAGAAAAACAATTTATAATTAAACCTTTGTGTTTGGATTTTTTGAGTAAAAGTTTCTGAAAGGCTCTCCTGCACCATTCTCAATGCAAATCATTCCCACACCTATGGCAAGAGATAGGCGAACGTTGTGTAGATGATTTGTGTTTGCTGGGTACTCTTACCACAATGCCAACATGAGGGAGTGGATGGTTGTGGACTATGGCGTCTCGGCAACTTATGAGGAGGCGAATTTGACTGGGGGCTACGAGCATGGGTACGGATCTGCGACCAAGAGTTTTGAGAGTTTGTGGGAGGATGCTGAGAGCTTGTTACTACATTTACGGTATCAGAGGGTAGCAACAGTTGACCACTTTGGGGAGCTAGTTTATCGGCGGCATTGTTAATAGCCTCAAACACTTCACCAATTTCATGTTTAACTCCAAAATTCTTTTGCTCAATGATCGGTTTAGTATGCTCTGGGGCAAAATGCATTAATGTTCCAAATGCTATCATTTTGGATGATATCATATCATATTTCACATTTATCATAGCCTCAGGGGATAAATTATTGTCTTTATCTACCCAAGACGAACTAATCATAGCAGACACCAAGGCATACAGATACTGATCGAGACAGCTAGTAAACGCATTAAACGATTCACCAGGCTGCATGGTGGCATTGGCAATTTTCTTGACTAACCTATACGGGTCAAGGTCTCCTTTGTTAACAAAGCGCCGGCGAAAGAAATCCTAAAATTCCGACCAAGACTAGAGGCTAACAATGGCTTTCTCATCAACAACAAAACGTGCATCACCTTTGGTTGTGTCCACAGCTGACCGTGCAATTGCCAAGTATTCGGCATCAGTAGGCTCAGAAAAACGTGTGACTGTTTTCTCTTCAACCCTTACTAAACCATGACTCTAATAAGCGGGATTCACCAGCAAAAAGTGGGATAACCATTTCCTGAGCTGATCTCTGGACATTGGAACGAGCAACTGTTCCAGTTGAGTCTGAAGGGGTTTCAACAGTGGTAGGCATTGTCACTACCGAGGAAGTGGCAGTTGATCGCAAATTATAATTAAGTACACTAGGCATAAGGAATAGAGTACACACAAAAAATATAAACACTCAAAAAAATATATCAAACTTGCCTAAGGTAAGGAAATGGCAGAATTAAATCTATTAAATTGTACTAGGCAACAAATAATTAAGAACAAGCAAAATTGTGAAATAAATTAGCAATCTGGTATGAATATGGCTGGAATTTGAAGCATGTAAATTAATTAAACCAGGCTAAGCACAGCAATTTAGAATAAAAACTGAAAAGTGCAATTGCAAAATTTCATTAAAAAGATTCAACACAACAAGTGGCAATGCAAGAAAAATGGATGTAGCACAGAAACTGGACACAGGAATGTATATAACTTGCTATGTAACATTATAATGGGAAATGTTGAAGGAATAAATTTCAAATTAAGGCCCTGGAGGAATTAAAAAAAAGTTCTATTGTGCAAATTCTTAACTGCTACTAAAACAATAATTTCTTACTTCACTGGAATTTAAATTTACAAATAATACTCTAATAGCACAATTAATATTCAATGAAATTACTGTGGGAAGCAGGAATGTTGAAAATGACTCAGAGAAACTGTGTGAGTGGAGTATGTAACCAGCTCCAATATTTAATGTCACTGAATGGTTAATTCACAGGATATTATGGATAATATTATGTAAACCACTATTAATACATGGTACACGAAGGTGTAGCTCTTAATTACTTAACTCAAGACTGCGGCCAAGCCAATATGACTATAGCCAAGACGAAAAAAAAAACTGCGACAAGGCGTGTGAAGAGGCACATGCACTGTTTGTTTACATCTGAAGCGACAGGCAGCGTTCATGGCGGCAGTGGCGCGAAGCTCGGGGGACCCCACACTAGGAATGTGTGTGTGATGTTGAGGGCGTGACAATAATTATATCGTCGAATGGCGAGTGAAGGCCAGTTGCTATGGAGACGTGTAGACAGACATTCACTGTAGAATGGTGTAGCAGAAGGCTGTAGCGATGGTGAGAAGAGGCAATGTGGCGCTGCGGCGTCGTGACTGGGAGCTGGCGACGCTAGTCAGACGGTCGTAGTCTTTTTTTCAGCAATTGTTTCTCAATAAATTGCACAACACAGCTGCAGAGCAGTTGAAGCTGTAGAAGATGATTGCAATAGCTGGAACGGTACAGGCAACACACACAAGGCTTGTTGATGTGGGCTTGGGTGGAAGTGTTGGTGGTGGTGGTGCAGGTTCCCAGGTGGCGCGGGAATCTTCCTTTCTCCTCACTGATGAATTAGCGTTCTCACAGGAAAATATTGACCCTTACTTCTGAGACGTTGACCTGGAGTAGTGGTTGATGGTAGGACCCAGGACTGGTAAAATACCATTGAATGTCGATGCGTGGGTGGCAGGAGGCAGGAGGCGCTGGACACACATGATGTGACGTGGGCACTTACGATTTCGTAGCTCAGAAAATTTATTATGAATCACACCGCTACTACCAGTATTCGTTGCTTTCTTTGGTTGTAGATATACAAAGTAGAAACTTCAGTAGTTTTATTGAATAAGGCAACAAGGTGAATAACTGGCCAGTCGAGGTCCAACCTGCTCTGGGTCTTTGAGAATACTGAGGCCTGCTGGCAGCACGCCTGGTGCCGCTCTGTCTGGCATGACGTCAGAGGCCTACTCACCTGTGATTGGTTATGTTTCAACCGTCATACAATTTGAGTATTAACACTTCATGGGTCAGAGAGTATCCTTCATGTGTCTGAGAGTATCCTTCATATCTATGAGAGTATCCGTCATGTCTCTTAGAGTTTGCTTTATGTCTCTGAGAGTATACTTCATGTCTCTGAGAGTATCCTTCATGTGTCTGAGAGTATCCTTAATATATCTATGAGAGTAACCGTCATGTCTCTTAGAGTATCCTTTATGTCTCTGAGAGTATACTTCATGTCTCTGAGAGTATCCTTCATGGGTTTGAGGGTATCCTTCATGTCTCTGAGAGTATCCTCCATGCCTCTGAGAGTATCCTTCATGGGGGTCTGAGAGACTCCTTCATGGGTCTCAGAGTTTCCTTGATGTCTCTGAGAGTATCCTTGATGTCTCTGAGAGTATCATTGATAACTCTGAGAGTATCCATGACGTCTTTGAGAGTATCCTTACAGTCGCTGAGAGAATCAGTGATGACTTTGAGAGTATTCTTCGTGTCTTTGAGAGTATCTGCCAAGTCTCTAAAAGAATCCTTCATGGGTCTGAGAGTATCCTTCATATCTTTGAGAGAATCCTTGATGATGCTGAGAGTATCCTTCATGTCTCTGAGAGTATCCATCATGGGTCTAAGAGTATCCTGGATGCCTCTGAGAGTATCATTGATGTGTCTGAGAATATCGTCATGTGTCTGAGATTATCCTTCATATCTCTGACAGTATCCTTCATGTCTCTGTAAGTATCCTTCATGTCTATGAGAGTATCCGTCACGTCTTTGAGAGTATCTTTCATGTCTCTGAGAGCATCTTTCAAGTCTATGAGAATATCCTTCATGTCTCTCAGAGTATCCTTCATGTCTTTAAGAGTATCCTATATGTCTCTGAGATTATCTTTGATGTCTCTGAGAGTATCATTCATGGAGGTCTGAGAGAATCCTTCATGGGACTCAGTGTATCCTTGATGTCTCTGAGAGTATCCTTGCTGTCGTTGAGAGTATCCTTTCTGTCGTTGAGAGTATTATTGATGACTCTGAGAGTATTCTTCGTGTCTCTGAGCGTATCATTGAAGTCTCTGAGAGTATCCTTCATGGGGGCTGAGTGTATCCTTCACGTGTCTGAGAGTATCCTTGATATCTCTGAGAGTATCCTTGATGTCGTTGAGAGTATCCTTGACGTTTCTGAGTGTACCCGTCATGTCTCTGAGAGTATCCTTCATATCTATGTGAGTATCCTTCAGGTCTCTGCGAGTATCTTTCATAGGTCTAAGGGTATCCTTCATGTCTCTGAGAGTACCCTTCCTGTCTCTGAGAGTATCCTTCATGTCTCTGAGAGTATCCTTCATGGGTCTGAGAGTATCCTTCAAGTTTCTGAGAGTATCCTTCATGTCTCTGAGAGTATGCATCATGTCTATGAAAGTATCCTTCATGTCTTTAAGAGTATCCATTCCCTTATGCCTCTGAGAGTCTCCTTCATGTCTCAGAGAGTATGCTTCATGGGTCTGTGAGTGTCCTTCATGTCTCTGAGAGTATCCTTCATGGGGTCTGAGAGTATCCTTAATATATCTGAGAGTATCCTTCAAGTCTCTAGGAGTATCCTTCATGGTTCTGAACGTATGCTTCATGTCTCTGAGAGTATCCTTTATGTCTCTGAGAGTATGCTTCATATCTCTGAGAGTATCAATAATCGGTCTGAGAGTACCCTTCATATCTCTGAGAGTGTCCAGTATATCTCTGAGAGTAGCCTTCATGTCGCTGGGAGTATCCTTCAAGTCGCTGAGAGTATCCTTCATGTCTTTGAGAGTGTAATTCATGGTTATGAAAGTATCATTCATTTCTCTGAGAGTATCCTTCATGTCTCTGAGTGTATCCTCAAAGGGTCTGCGAGTATCCTTCATGGGTCTGAGAGTTTCTTACACGGGTCTGAGAGTATCCTTCATATCTCTAAGAGTACCCTTCATGTCACTGAGAGAATCCTTCATGTCTCTGAGAGAATCCTCCATGTCTTTGAGAGTATCCTTGATGTCTATATGAGTATCCTTCATTGGGTCTGAGAGTATTTTTCATGGGGTCTGAGAGTATTCTTCATAGGTCTGTGAGAATCCTTAATAACTCTGAGAGAATCCTTCATGTCTCTGAGAGTATCCTTCATGTCTTTGAGATTATCTTTCATGTGTTTGAGAGTATCTGTCATATCTCTGAGAGTATCCTTCATGTGATCTGAGAGTATCCGTCATGTCTCTGAGAGTATCCCTGATGACGCTAAGAGTATCCTTCAAATCTTTGAGAGTATACTTCATGCATCTGAGAGTATCCTTCATGTCTATGCGAGTATACTTCATAGGGACTGAGAGTATCCTTCATGGGTCTGAGAGTACCCTTGATGTCTCTGAGAGCGTCCTTCATGACTCTGAGAGTATCCTTCATATCTCTGAAAGTATCCATCAAGTCTCTGAGAGTATCCTAGATGTCTCGGAGAGTATCAGTGATGGGTCTGAGAGTAACCTTGATGACTCTGAGAGTATTCATCAAATCTCCGAGAGTATCCTTCATGTCTCTGAGAGTATCCTTTGTGTCTCTGAGAGTGTCGTTCATGTTTCTGAGAGTATCCTTCATGTCTCTGAGAGTATCCTTTATGTCTATGAGAGTATCCTTCATTTCTCTGACAGTATCCTTCATGTCTCTGAGAATATCTTTCATGTCTCTGAGAGTATCCATGATATATTTGAGAGCATCCTTCATGTCTCTGATAGTATCCGTCATGTCTTTGAGAGTATCCTTGATGTCTTTGAGAGTATTCTTGATATATCTGCGAGAATTCTTGATGTCTCTGAAAGTATCCTACATGTCGCTGAGAGTATCCTTCATGTCTCTAAGTGTATCGTCATGTGTCTGAGATTATCCTTCAAATCTCTGACAGTATCCTTCATGTCTCTGTAAGTATCCTTCATGTCTTTGAAAGTATTCATCATGTCTTTGAGAGTATCCTTCATATCACTGGGAGCATCTTTCATGTCGATGAGAATATCCTTCATGTCTCTCAGAGTATCCTTCATATCTCTGAGAGTATCCTATACGTCTCTGAGAGTATCTTTCATGTCTTTGAAATTATCCTTCATGTGTTTGCGAGTATCTGTCATGTCTCTGAGTGTATCCTTCATGTCTCTGAGAGTATCCTTGATGGCGCTGAGAGTATCCTTCATATCTTTGAGAGTGTACTTCATGCTTTCAAGAGTATCCTTCATGTCTATGCGAGTATACTTCCTAGGGACTGAGAGTATCCTTCATGTCTCTGAGAGTATTTTTCGTGTCTCTGAGAGTATCCTTCATGTCTATGAGAGTATCCTTCATGTTTCTGAGTGTCCTTCATGTCTCTTAGAGTATCCTTCATTTCTCTGAGAGTATCCTTCATGTCTCTGACAGTTTCCTTCATGTCTCTAAGAGCATCCGCCAACTCTTTACGAGTATACTTCATGTCTCTGAGAGTATCCTTGATATCTCTGAGAGTATCCTTGATATCTGTGAGAGTATCCTTGACGTCTTTTAGGGTATCCTTACTGTCGCTAAGAGTATCTGTGATGACTTTGAGAGTATCCTTCATGTCTTTGAGAGTATCTGTTAAGTCTCTGAGAGAATCCTTCATGGGTCTTAGAGTATCCTTCATATCTCTGAGAGAATCCTTGATGATGCTGAGAGAATTCTTAATGTGTCTGAGAGTAACCGTGAGGTCTCTGAGAGTATCCTTCATGTCTCTGAGAGTATCGTTCATGTCTTTGAGAGTATCCATCATGCCTCTGAGAGTATCCTCCATGTCTATGAGAAAATCATTCATGGGTCTTAGAGTATCCTTGATGCCTCTGAGAGTATCCTTCATGTCTCTGAGTGTATCGTCATGTGTCTGAGATTATCCTTCATATCTCTGACAGTATCCTTCATGTCTCTGTAAGTATCCTTCATGTCTTTGAAAGTATCCATCATGTCTTTGAGAGTATCCATCATGTCTTTGAGAGTATCCTTCATATCACTGGGAGTATCTTTCATGTCGATGAGAATATCCTTCATGTCTCTCAGAGTATCCTTCATGTCTCTCAGAGTATCCTATACGCCTCTAAGATTATCTTTGATGTCTCCGAGAGTATCCTTCATGGAAGTCTGAGAGAATCCTTCATGGGACTCAGTGTATCCTTGATGTCTCTGTGAGTATCCTTCCTGTCGTTGAGAGTATCATTGATGACTCTGAGAGTATCCTTCAAGTCTCTGAGAGTATCCTTCATAAGTCTGTGAGCACCCATAATGTCTCTGAGAGTGCATTAAATATCCACCCAGCTCTGCTGACCACACCGTCTCCCACTCTCAGCATCTGCTGACATAAATTGTCAGGCTTTACAGTTAGTCAAGTATATATGCTAATTATATGAAAATGTAGCACTCTTAAATATTGCTGCTGGTGTCTGTCAACACAGACTGTTAGTTCGTGGATAGCAAGACAATAATGCAACAATCTGCACTAAACTGTTATAATGTTTTGTTGCACTTATTACCACTTCAGCTTTGGTCTAAATCAGTGGCCTTCAACCTTTTTTAATGTTGTCAACCCCTAGTGGTGATTAAGTAGAAGTTGTCCACTCCCACCCTGAAAAACTTTCATTAAAAATCTCACGTTTTTAATATTTAAAATCTATGTTTCATATATCATTTCTATGACTTTGTAAACAGAAAAAAGCAGTCTCTCTTATTTTTTTTAACTTTTACATATTCATCCATATATTTACACACCTCGTCTCTAATTAAGAGGATCAATATACACAAGATAACATTAAGTATGCCATTTAGACGCATTTTTCTTCACTGAAGTAGCTCTTCAGTGAAGGAAAAATTCTTCTTCATTTTCCTTCACTGAAGTTGCTGTGGCTCAGTAATGCACATGCGTTGCTGAGCCACAGCAACACGTGGCCGGGTACTGCTAGTCTATATAAATAAAAATGGAAATGTTCGTTTGTTTAAAATCGCTAATCTCCAAGAGTTCTTTACCGATTACTTTGAAATTTTCGCACAACGTTCCATCCGAGTTAGTTTTTATATACATATTATATTGATGTCACATCTGTGACGGGAGATTGTGGAGCCCAGGTACACAAACTCGTGAACGGCCTCCAGCACATAGTCTGCTATATTTATACAGGGTAGCTCATTGACATCTTGTCTCATCACCTGTGTCTTCTTCAGGGTGATTGTCAGGCCGAATGCGGAACAAGGCTGCGGCAAAGCGGTTGAGTAGCTGCTGCAGGCCTTCTGCTGTGTGTGTTGTTGGAAATTTCCAACACTAAATACAACACTGTTGTATTCTCATTAATTATTACTAATTCTACTAATCATTGTAGTGATTAAAATTAACCCAACGTAGAGTTCACATGTACTAATAATTATATCTGTACAATAAGGCTAGAATTCTTATGTCACCCGACGCCAGTATTGCGTCAGATTCTATTGTAATAAACACATTTATATCCAATGTGTCTGAGTATTGAATTTGATTCTCTATAAACAACGGTGTTCTGTGTGATAATTAATTACAGATAAACTGATCTCCAACTAAAGCCAAATAGAGCGTTTATAGTTATAGCTGTTATCTAGTAATAAAATTAACGTCACGTGTGAATGCCCTGGAGAGACTTTAATTCTTCTCCATTGTTCGTTTACTATCATAAAACGGGCAAATAATAATATTTAACTCCTCCAAATAATAAACCCGTCCTAACCCGAGCATTTCGAGCACAACTGCGAGAAATGATAATATCCATAATAAATAATTTGGGTAACAAACGCGGGACGCGGAGCGGGGCGGAAGAGACGCGAGTCCACGTGTAGAAACGTTGATGAGCAGACGTGTTCACGTGGCGAGGCGCTCACGAGGAGATGCCATTACCCAGCCATCAGGGTAGACGCCATCAAATCTCTAGAAGAAAGTCGCCACTGTGAGGTGTGAAGAACCTTTGCAGACAATACCTTCACTGGTGTCAGTGTCATTTACGGAACCTGTTAAATTTGGTTCTATGTAATTCCACGTGACCGGCCAGTGAAGCGCGTCAGTATAGAGGATAGGCTAGACCGGAACCTAGGACGCGACCTTCGGCAAGCCTTAACTTACACAGTGCCCATATTAGCTAAGTACCTTGATCCTTATTTGATGCATCATATAGGGGGTGGGTTTATAGCTGGGTAGCTTGTCGTGACGCCGTGCGACAATAAAAAACTACAGGTCATTATTTTCTCCTGTTTTTTTAATCTCGTTTTCTTGAATATAGATTTCCAGTAGTTTAATTTGTTACTACTGAAACCAATTTAATTTACAGCGTGTGTGAAGAATTCTCCGAGCTGTCATTTCCCATGTTAATCAACTCCCAGTGTTCTATGACGAGTCCAGGAGAATCAGAAGATAAGTCGTAACTAACTTCTGGGGAATCGTCATTAAGCTAAGATTCCTTTTGTATTCCTTGATTATTATCTGTACTCCTTTACATGCAGAACTCTGTTCATTGGATTAACATGTGTTTATTATACTTATTATTTCATGTTCGTAGTCTATGTTCTTCTTGAAGATAAAGATAATGACTCTATAAATATTCATAGGATTAGATTATTATACATTGGACTGGTGAACGAACCACACTAGTTCCTGGACGTATTGAGTTCCAGTAATACCCCCCCAATGTAGGTGTTTGAGGTTTTGATTCATTTAATTATACAGCCCATTAATTATTTCAGTGATCATATTCTCTAGTATTTTATCCATAGTTACTGGTTCATCTAGGAATTTTCTAATTATCATATTTTCTCAGTTTCCCTCTTTACTATAAAAGCGGGTGGTCCTTCGTAATTGATTTTACTATATTAATATTTAAATAATTAGAGTCAAGCCCCAAATGTCCCACATTATGGTCCTTATCAAACCGGATAGGCATAAATTTATAATTACAAATACTAATTATTAATAACTAATCCTTGTGTGATGTAATCAAGACTAACCATTTAATTAATTGTGTCAACCAACAGTGTAACACATCAGTTAGTCTAAGTCACACCAACACATTGCTACTTTTACCTCATGTATAAGGTAGCTTTAGTGGGACACAGTTAATTGCCCACAACACTTAGACCTACACTTCATACTGAAGTATGAATCTTTAGGTCACCAGGAGCATCAGCGCATAACCTTTATATGTTTTCACCTGTGTGTACAAGTGCACTCTTATAAAAACAAAAAACCCAAAAATACAGCACAATTATATTCACCTTACTGCACCACAATAATCTTTACCAATATTATTAGGTAGAATTTAGGCTGAGATTGTGCTGAATTTGGTACAAGCCCAGACTAAATAAATTTATAGTTCTTAGTTAGGAATTATCACCACTAGACTCAAGCTAGTCAGTAGTGTATGTATTATACTATTTGTGCTGACCCTAAACAGGGTGGGATTAAACTTTGAGACAACTCTGATTGGAGTGTCTCCATAATATTTCTCTTGTATTCATTATTTTGTGTATCTATTTTGTGTATTGCTGGATGATCCCCATTACCTCTGATGGTGATATAGATGAGCTAACCGGACGAGAATTAATGGTGAAGTTCAGACAGTGCACAAAATATCTAGCTATTTCGTGTTAGGTAGGTAAAACTATAGTCTATTCAAGTATATTAGGCTATTCTCATTGATATTGAACTCCACTGAATGAGTCAATATCCTAGTTATCTCAGTAATAAATATTTACTGACCAATCAGCCTTTACCCAACAAAATGGACACGGCTACCAAAATGAAAAGGACCCTTATCGGTCTGAAAGGTCATTTGACCCGACAGATTAATAAATGCCAAAATCTGTCACAACAGTCAACTGTTGATTACTTTGAATTAGAAGATTTATTACAAGTTGCTGAAAGCAAATTTGCTCATATTAAGCAACACATGAATTTGTATTTGACAGAACTTCACTCAACTTCTGTAGAAAGTAGTGAACTTGAGGAGGTTATAGATGAGTTAGCTCAGTATGAAGAAGATATACGAGTTAAGCTTCTACCCTTTAAGAAGCAAATTGCTAAAAACAAGCTGACAGTAGCTTCTGCTGTACGTACAGATCCTGAGGTTAAATTACCTCAAATCAATATACCCACATTCTCTGGTGATGAGAATGAAAGTTGGGATGATTTCTGGAGTAAATTCGTAGATGCAGTAGACTCTAAAGCTAACATTCCTCAAACCACCAAATTCACTTATTTACAAGGCTTGTTAAGAAATGAAGCCTTGAAGGTAATCTCTAATATAACACTGACCAGTGATGGTTACACATTGGCTGTTCAATTGCTCAAAACCAACTACGATAACACGGAGAGAACTGTTACAGTCTTAGTTCAAAAATTGCTAGATTTACCTTCTGCCAATAATTCCACAGATTCTCTCCAAACCTTCAGACTAGAGTTAGAGTCTTTACTCAAGGCCTTAAGCCTTAAAGTCCAAGTTCAGTCAGCCGAATGGATGACCAAAGTAGTTGTTAAGCGAAAATTGCCAAGAGAAACTTTAGATAAGTTGTGTACTATGTACAATAAGACCTTTTTAACTTTGAAAGAAATCACAGAAGGTCTACATACCTTAGTCGAAAGACAAAGAGCCAACCAAGACGGGGAGAAAGTTTCAAACTCCTCTACTAACTCCCATCGTAACTCAGCTCAAGTTGACACTTCTGTCAAACCTAAACAGACTTTAAATAAGTCTAATAAATTTACATCTAGAACTACTCCATCCACTGGGAAAAGAAGTGGAAATGTAGGTACATATTCGGTGTCTCCTTCTGAGATAACCAATGACTTGTCTACTAAAGAGACCAAGTCTATTAACCAGAGAAGGTGTCTGCTCTGCAATCAAGGGCATACCGCCTACCAATGCTCTGTTTATCCTACTTATAATGCTAGGATTAAAAGGTTGCAAGAAATACGCAAGTGCACCAGGTGCATGGGCTCTCATGATCCCAAAAAATGTGTAGTGCAGCTACGTTCCTGCAACCGATGTAACCAAGGTGTACACCACTACGCCTTATGTAGAAAATCTTCTACACCAACCATGACCACTGGGAAGAATTCCACGAATTCTACCGCAGTGCAATATTGCAAAGTGCATCAAGAAGTAAATGTACTTGCTACTGAATCAGGCAATAATACTACTCTGCCTACAGCTCAACTTAGACTAATAAACCGAAGATCTAGAATTAACACTAGAGGTCTTTTTGACCAAGGTTCACAGAAAACCTTCATTACACAACAGTTGGTAGATGAGTTAAATTTAAAACCTGCCAAAAGTGTGAGGTTAAATATTTCTGGTTTCTTGTCAAATAGTGGACCTCGTGACTACAAGGTAGTTAAGGTATTAGTGAGAGTCGGATCTTCTACTAGTCCAATACAAGCGGTAGTAGTAGATAAACTTCCTACAGACCTGCAGGTCACAGGGTTAGCTCGCACTGTGAGACATCTTAGACGAAACCGCATGAGGCTAGCAGATTATAAAATAAATTCTGACTGCCTCACCGATGTTGGAATACTTATAGGCGCGGATTATAATTACAAATTTATAACTGGATGCACTAGACAACACAGAATGAATTTGTTGTCGTCTGCAGGAGGCAAATTGCTTACGGGACAGGTGCTTTTCAGACAAAATCCAGCGTCCACAAACCAACAATCTAATAACATAATAGTGGCGTGACTAGGCTTGGAACAGTCACCCCTACGTTTCAGAGAAATATCTGAAGATATTGAGTCTGACCCACCAATACATCGTTTGTGGGATTTAGACACTTTAGGTATTATCCCTGAACAACCAAGTCCTGATGATACGTGGACTTACCAGCAATACCTGGATACAGTTGTCTATGCAAATAAACAATACTGGGTAAGACTCCCATGGAAGTTGGATCATCCACAACTTCCAGTAAATTATTTTATGGCAGCCTCACAATTGCAGTCTCAATTAACATGACTACAGAAGCAGCCAGACAAACTGAACATGTATCATCAACTTATCCAACAACAACTTAACAGTAAATTTATTGAGGTTGTTGATAACGATGACCGAAAGGTAGGTCATTATTTACCTCATCACGCTGTGGTGAAAGACTCATTGACAACACCTATTCGTATTGTCTTTAACTGTAGTGCTAAAGTAAAGCCAAGCAGTGTGTCTTTAAATGAATGTCTCCAAACGGGACCTAGCCTAACACAAAGGCTACATGATGTGCTGTTACGATTTCGCACTGGTGTTTTCGCCTTTACTGCTGATATCAGCAAAACTTTCCTCCGAGTAGGTTTGCAGGAGGAAGATCGTAACTACACAAAATTCCTCTGGATTAAGGATCCACTGGATCCTAACAGTGAAGTCATCACATATCGTTTTGCCTCAGTATTATTTGGAGCTACGTCCTCACCGTTTCTTTTGCAAGGAACATTAGACACACATTTGAGGAAATCGAACAGCCCCTATAAGGCAGACATTAGCGACAACTTGTATGTCGACAATTTCCAGGGAACCACTAATGATCAAACTGATCTGGTTGAAATCTACCATGAGGCTAACCGTGAACTATTAGGAACCAATATGCCACTACAGTCATGGGCCTCAAATAATGAATTACTCAACCAGGTAATCGAGAAAGAATTTCCAGGTTATCAGGTACCCAATCAATTAAAGGTTCTAGGTGTGGAATGGAACACCAGTACTGACGAGATGAATGTCAAGTCAGTACAAACTGATAACTCAACCCTTACCATGAGAACACTGCTCTCGTTTGTCAGTCAACCATTTGACCCTTTAGGCCTACTTAGTCCTATATTAATAAGGGGCAAACTCCTAATGCAGGAGTGCTGGCAGAAACATATGGGATGGGATGATCCGTTACCAAGTGAGTTACAAGCTAAATGGCAGATACTCTCAACGGATTTTAATCAGTTAGGTGTTTTGAAATTTCCTCGTAATGCTTCGGGATCGAACTTACCCACCGATTTGCACGTTTTCTGCGATGCCTCTGGCAAAGCATATGGCGCAGTAGCCTACTTAGTTAATAGTGCACAATCAATTTTACTCACATCTTCCTTTCTCCTCACTGATGAATTAGCGTTCTCACAGGAAAATATTGACGCTTACTTCTGAGACGTTGACCTGGAGTAGTGGTTGATGGTAGGACCCAGGACTGGTAAAATACCATTGAATGTCAATGCTTGGGTGGCAGGAGGCAGGAGGCGCTGGACACACATGATGTGACGTGGGCACTTGCGATTTCGTAGCTCAGAAAATTTATTATGAATCACACGCTACTACCAGTATTCGTTGCTTTCTTTGGTTGTAGATATACACAGTAGAAACTTCAGCAGTTTTATTGAATAAGGCATCAAGGTGAATAACTGGCCAGTCGAGGTCCAACCTGCTCTGGGTCTTTGAGAATACTGAGGCCTGCTGGAAGCACGGTTGGTGCCGCTCTGTCTGGCATGACGTCAGAGGCCTACTCACCTGTGATTGGTTATGTTTCAACCGTCATACAATTTGAGTATTAACACTTCATGGGTCTGAGAGTATCCTTCATGTGTCTGAGAGTATCCTTCATATCTATGAGAGTATCCGTCATGTCTCTTAGAGTTTGCTTTATGTCTCTGAGAGTATACTTCATGTCTCTGAGAGTAGGTTATCTTGAGGTTATCTTGAGATGATTTCGGGGCTTTAGTGTCCCCGCGGCCCGGTCCTCGACCAGGCCTCCACCCCCAGGAAGCAGCCCATGACAGCTGACTAACTCCCAGGTACCTATTTACTGCTAGGTAACAGGGGCATTCAGGGTGAAAGAAACTTTGCCCATTTGTTTCTACCTCGTGCGGGAATCGAACCCGCGCCACAGAATTACGAGTCCTGCGCGCTATCCACCAGGCTACGAGGCCCCAGGCCCCGAGTATCCTTCATGTGTCTGAGAGTATCCTTAATATATCTATGAGAGTAACCGTCATGTCTCTTAGAGTATCCTTTATGTCTCTGAGAGTATACTTCATGTCTCTGAGAGTATCCTTCATGGGTTTGAGGGTATCCTTCATGTCTCTGAGAGTATCCTCCATGCCTCTGAGAGTATCCTTCATGGGGGTCTGAGAGACTCCTTCATGGGTCTCAGAGTTTCCTTGATGTCTCTGAGAGTATCCTTGATGTCTCTGAGAGTATCATTGATAACTCTGAGAGTATCCATGACGTCTTTGAGAGTATCCTTACTGTCGCTGAGAGAATCAGTGATGACTTTGAGAGTATTCTTCGTGTCTTTGAGAGTATCTGCCAAGTCTCTAAAAGAAGCCTTCATGGGTCTGAGAGTATCCTTCATATCTCTGAGAGAATCCTTGATGATGCTGAGAGTATCCTTCATGTCTCTGAGAGTATCCATCATGGGTCTAAGAGTATCCTGGATGCCTCTGAGAGTATCATTGATGTGTCTGAGAATATCGTCATGTGTCTGAGATTATCCTTCATATCTCTGACAGTATCCTTCATGTCTCTGTAAGTATCCTTCATGTCTATGAGAGTATCCGTCACGTCTTTGAGAGTATCTTTCATGTCTCTGAGAGTATCTTTCATATCTATGAGAATATCCTTCATGTCTCTCAGAGTATCCTTCATGTCTTTAAGAGTATCCTATATGTCTCTGAGATTATCTTTGATGTCTCTGAGAGTATCATTCATGGGGGTCTGAGAGAATCCTTCATGGGACTCAGTGTATCCTTGATGTCTCTGAGAGTATCCTTGCTGTCGTTGAGAGTATCCTTTCTGTCGTTGAGAGTATCATTGATGACTCTGAGAGTATTCTTCATGTCTCTGAGCGTATCATTGAAGTCTTTGAGAGTATCCTACATGGGGGCTGAGTGTATCCTTCACGTGTCTGAGAGTATCCTTGATATCTCTGAGAGTATCCTTGATGACGTTGAGAGTATCCTTGACGTTTCTGAGTGTACCCGTCATGTCTCTGAGAGTATCCTTCATATCTATGTGAGTATCCTTCATGTCCCTGCGAGTATCTTTAATAGGTCTAAGGGTATCCTTCATGTCTCTGAGAGTACCCTTCCTGTCTCTGAGAGTATCCTTCATGTCTCTGAGAGTATCCTTCATGGGTCTGAGAGTATCCTTCAAGTTTCTGAGAGTATCCTTCATGTCTCTGAGAGTATGCATCATGTCTATGAAAGTATCCTTCATGTCTTTAAGAGTATCCATTCCCTTATGCCTCTGAGAGTCTCCTTCATGTCTCAGAGAGTATGCTTCATGGGTCTGTGAGTGTCCTTCATGTCTCTGAGAGTATCCTTCATTGGGTCTGAGAGTATCCTTAATATATCTGAGAGTATCCTTCAAGTCTCTAGGAGTATCCTTCATGGTTCTGAACGTATGCTTCATGTCTCTGAGAGTATCCTTTATGTCTCTGAGAGTATGCTTCATATCTCTGAGAGTATCAATAATCGGTCTGAGAGTACCTTTCATATCTCTGAGAGTGTCCAGTATATCTCTGAGAGTATCCTTCATGTCGCTGAGAGTATCATTCATGTGCCTGAGAGTATCCTTCATGTCTTTGAGAGTGTAATTCATGGTTATGAAAGTATCATTCATTTCTCTGAGAGTATCCTTCATGTCTCTGAGTGTATCCTCAAAGGGTCTGCGAGTATCCTTCATGGGTCTGAGAGTTTCTTACACGGGTCTGAGAGTATCCTTCATATCTCTAAGAGTACCCTTCATGTCACTGAGAGAATCCTTCATGTCTCTGAGAGAATCCTCCATGTCTCTGAGAGTATCCTTGATGTCTATATGAGTATCCTTCATTGGGTCTGAGAGTATTTTTCATGGGGTCTGAGAGTATTCTTCATAGGTCTGTGAGAATCCTTAATAACTCTGAGAGGATCCTTCATGTCTCTGAGAGTATCCTTCATGTCTTTGAGATTATCTTTCATGTGTTTGAGAGTATCTGTCATATCTCTGAGAGTATCCTTCATGTGATCTGAGAGTATCTGTCACGTCTCTGAGAGTATCCCTGATGACGCTAAGAGTATTCTTCAAATCTTTGAGAGTATACTTCATGCATCTGAGAGTATCCTTCATGTTTATGCGAGTATACTTCATAGGGACTGAGAGTATCCTTCATGTCTCTGAGAGTATTTTTCGTGTCTCTGAGAGTATTTTTCGTGTCTCTGAGAGTATCCTTCATGTCTATGAGAGTATCCTTCATGTTTCTGAGTGTCCTTCATGTCTCTTAGAGTATCCCTCATTTCTCTGAGAGTATCCTTCATGTCCCTGACAGTTTCCTTCAGGTTTCTGAGGGTATCCTTCATGTCTCTAAGAGCATCCGCCAAGTCTTTACGAGTATACTTCATGTCTCTGAGAGTATCCTTGATATCTCTGAGAGTATCCTTGATGTCTGTGAGAGTATCCTTGACGTCTTTTAGGGTATCCTTACTGTCGCTAAGAGTATCAGTGATGACTTTGAGAGTATCCTTCATGTCTTTGAGAGTATCTGTAAAGTCTCTGAGAGAATCATTCATGGGTCTTAGAGTATCCTTCATATCTCTGAGAGAATCCTTGATGATGCTGAGAGAATTCTTAATGTGTCTGAGAGTATCCGTGATGTCTCTCAGAGTATCTTTCATGTCTCTGAGAGTATCGTTCATGTCTTTGAGAGTATCCATCATGCCTCTGAGAGTATCCCCCATGTCTATGAGAAAATCATTCATGGGTCTTAGAGTATCCTTGATGCCTCTGAGAGTATCCTTCATGTCTCTGAGTGAATCGTCATGTGTCTGAGATTATCCTTCATATCTCTGACAGTATCCTTCATGTCTCTGTAAGTATCCTTCATGTCTTTGAAAGTATCCATCATGTCTTTGAGAGTATCCTTCATATCACTGGGAGTATCTTTCATGTCGATGAGAATATCCTTCAAGTCTCTGAGAGTATCCTTCATGGCTCTGAGAGTATCCTTCATAGGTCTGTGAGCACCCATAATGTCTCTCAGATTGCATTAAATATCCACCCAGCTCTGCTGACCACACCGTCACCCACTCTCAGCATCTGCTGATATAAATTGTCAGGCTTTACAGTTAGTCAAGTATATATGCTAATTATATGAAAATGTAGCACTCTTAAATATTGCTGCTGGTGTCTGTCAACACAGACTGTTAGTTCGTGGATAGCAAGACAATAATGCAACAATCTGCACTAAACTGTTATAATGTTTTGTTGCACTTATTACCACTTCAGCTTTGGTCTAAATCAGTGGTCTTCAACCTTTTTTAATTCATTCTATGACTATGTAAACAGAAAAAAGCAGTCTCTCTTATTTTTTTTAACTTTTACATATTCATCCATATATTTACACACCTCGTCTCTAACTAAGAGGCTCAATATACACAAGATAACATTAAGTATGCCATTTAGACGCATTTTTCTTCACTGAAGTAGCTCTTCAGTGAAGGAAAAATTCTTCTTCATTTTCCTTCACTGAAGTTGCTGTGGCTTAGTAATGCACATGCTGTTGCTGAGCCACAGCAACACGTGGCCGGGTACTGCTAGTCTATATAAATAAAAATGGAAATGTTCGTTTGTTCAAAATCGCTAATCTCCAAGAGTTCTTTACCGATTACTTTGAAATTTTCGCACAACGTTCCATCCGAGTTAGTTTTTATATACATATTATATTGATGTCACATCTGTGACGGGAAAAAACATGCTTTTCGGAAAAACTGTGTTTTCATGTGAGGGAAATCTTCAAAACCTCTCTACAGATTGCTTTGAAATTTTGATACAACGTTGAATTTGAAAAGGTGAGTCGTTTTATATACCTACTACATACATGCCTCACCTGTGACAGGAAAAACATGCATGTTTTAATAAACAATGCCATCTGTTTGACATAAAAGCAATTCACGCTGTAATCTCCAAAAGTTCTTCACCGATTGCTTTGAAATTTTGACACAACATTGCATTCGAACACACACATATTTTTATGTACCTACTATGTAGATGCCACACCTGTGACAGGTAAAATCATGATTTAAAAAAAAAAAACAGTGCCATCTGTTGCACGTAATGGAAACAAACACTTTACTATATATGTTACAATTCCATTTCAATGTTTCCAATTGCATTGATAAATAGAATTTTCATAGATTTCGATTTATTTTAATTTTGAATTAATTATTTTGTGTGACATTGCGATGGAATTGAGCTATGTTGTTTACCATCATTTAATTATAAATGCCACACCTGTGACAGTTAAAAACAGGTATCTTTTTTTTAAGAAACAGCACCATCTGTCTCACATAGGAGCAACACACACTATACTATATATGTTATGATTCCATTTCAATGATTTCGATTACATTGACATATTGAATTTTCATTGATTTCCATTTATTTTTGATTTGATTTAATTATTTTGAGTGACATTGCATTGGAAAGAGCTGTGTTGTTTACTATACTGTTAGCTTTGCGAGTATTGTTTATTTTTTCAGTTTTCATTGTTTTTATTTTTTTTGTAACTATTTTTCTTATATTTCAGTGATGGGAACATCACTGAAATATAAGGAACATTTGATGTTTGCAACATTTGATGGGAACATTTGATGTTTGCAATTATTTGATTGAAACATCAGATCATTTGGGAATGCATCAGACAAGGTAGTGGGGAAAGGTGGAAGAGAGGACTGGAGTGGGGAATGGTGGGGCGGACGAGGTGACAGGGGAGGGAGTAATTGTGAGGAGGACGAGGGGACGGGGGAGTGTGGGATGATGGAGACGAGGGGACTAGGGGAATATGGAATGGTGGGGAGGACAAGGGGACAGGGGAATGGTGAATGGTGAGGAGGACAAGGGGACGGGGGGGGGGGGAGAGGGGAACGGTAGGGAGGACGAGGTATCATCACGCAATTGATGCATCATGCAATTGTGATTTCTGTGTGACATGATAAATTATTTAAAACGTTACGCAATTCTCTAATTATTTGGCATCAGCATCGTGAAACTTTCACCCCAATATCCTAAGAAATGGAATTTATATGAATAAAAAAAGTGCTGATGATAAGAACAGCTCCTATTAACTAGAATTGAAGGATAATGCAATGATAAAGAGATGAAAGCACCTGTCCAATGCACAAGAAGAATAGTAGTAAGGAGGATCCACAAAGTGGATATGCAGCTGGTGCCTTTCTAGCATTACTGAGTAATTCATAATAGTAGTAGACATCCATCAGTCTCAGGAAACTATGGAGTTGTGCTCTGGTTGTCGGTCTCGAGTGGCCCTTCCAGGCCGCAAAGCCAATGTAGGTTGATACGGAGGAGAAGCAATTACCGAAACAGCAGGTCCCCCCCTCTCTACGGTGCAGAAAGTCTCCAATGGAAAGGCAAACACCAATACGATTGATTCCAGTGCCGTCGCAGAAACTGCGAGCTCCGAAGTTGACTTCAAAGTTGGTGAAAGAACGCACAGGATCTCCAAACCCGGAGACCGCCGTAGTCGGGGCCGGAGAACAACAACCCCATCAAGGGCAAGAACGACCCCAGCCTCGGGAAGCAGAGCCTGGGCCGCACAAGCCCCAGGAGGTCGACGTCCCAGTCACGCACTTACGGGTTCCAGACAGAGGTCGTCACAGCCCTCTTTCACCCGAGGCTGGCTTCCTTCAAGACAATGCTAAAGCAAGAGTGATAATTATTAAATACATCAATTATTATTATAATAATTATTATAATAATAATATAATCAAATAATAATTATCACTCTTCCTTCTTCTTGGTAATTCATAATAACACAAATAATAATTAGTATGTTATTATGCTGTATTTTGTTATATATCATATCAATTTATTGCCCAATGCCAATATCTGTTATTTCTATCAATGTCCAACAATTTTTTTTTGTGGGGTTGGTTTCGTTTGTGTTATTTATTTTTCCTTTGCTTATACTTTTATTTTGTTATAGCTTCTACATCTTGGAGAATGTATACGTGTTACAAAGTATGTAAAATTTGAACGAAATTGGTCAACATTTTGAATCCACATATATTTATTCGCTATTGTAAAAAAGGAAGGTCATATGCTATTAATGGACCATACTAAAACTAAATGAACAATTATTGAAATATAATACTGTATTTTTAAAGCATATTTGAAAACCTAAAATTGCATAAATAATAAAATTAATTGTTTTTATTTATTTGTGTTAATGTTAAGTTGTTAATCAATTATGAAAAGATGGCTCATTAACGATGTAGATTAAATAAATAAAACTTAAAAGTTTGAAGAAGTTTCAGAAAACCATTTTCCGTCTCCTTATTGGTCAACAAACTGTCATTAGTTGTTATTTTTGAATATTGGAACGGAAACTTGGTTATCAGCAGTAGGTACGTTCTGGAACGCTGATGCTTTATATTGTACCATCGACAAAATTGTTGGAACCCAGCTGAACAAAAGTTACTCCCATTGTTCGACAGAATATACAAACAAAGACAATCTTTGTCCAAACAAAGTGAAAAATTTAAAAATGTGATGAATGACTGTCTTATTCCGGATATTACGTACTGGGTATGCTTCCGGGAATCTTGTAGTTGCACATTAATGGTTAACATATATACATGACCTGACTTGGTCCGACTTAAAGGGCCTACACAATCAACTAAGATGTGAGAAAAAGGTTCATGAGGAAAGACAATTGAATGAAGGGGAGCTCTAGGTACAGTTGGTTGAGTTTCCCCACCACTTGACAGGTTACACTGTCTACAGTATCTGACAATAGCCCTTTTAAGTTCGGGCCAATAAAAGTACTTTGTTACCTGGAACAACATTCGATTGACCCCTTGGTGACCAGTTAAAGGATCGTCATGAGCAGCTGCAAGGACTTGTTCTTGGTATGCTTTGGGGACTACAAGCTAAGTAACACTCTCACTGTCCTCTGATGAGGAAGATATCTTCGATCTCCATCGTCTCATCAGCAGAGGAAGTATCCAACATCATCAGCCAAAGCATCCTCCTCTGGAACAACTTCAGAAAAACATACATGCAAACTAGTTTCACTCTTTTGAAGTTGGGCCAGAGTGTGGGATTCAACATTAGAAAAAGAAGAAGAGGTAGTAACAGGGGGGACACCTTTATTACATGGCAACACTTACTCAACTGCACTAACCTCAACCAAGTGGGCTAAAAAAGTATCTGCTAAGGTGATTTCCGGTTCTGTCTTTGGAGGTTTTCCAGCCATCCCTCCGGTTGTAAGTTTGGAAATATCGTTTCCAGCATTAGCATCGTTTCCATCATCAACATCAACATCGTAAGGTTTGGGTTTAGGATCTTGATATCTGGTGACGGCACATACGGGAACGAGATTACTATGGGAGTAATCTCACTCACTTCTGAGACAACTCGACCTGGATCTGCAACCATTATGGGGAGATGACTGTTTCTCAAGTTACCACCAATGTCATTCCCTAGGATGATGGCGACTCCAGGTATTGACAAAGTATTACACACACCTACAATACATAGATCATGCGTATAGGAAGATTTGAGGAGGACTTAACGAATGCTTGCATAAGTGGAACACGTTGAATTGCTCCTGCTATATCCTGTAAAAGCATTACATCTTCCAGGTCAATTTTCTTGACCTGGAACAACATACGAGAAGTAATCGAAGATTGTTCCTCCCCAGTGTCCCTAAACATGACTATAGGAACCCACTTATCCACAACTCCAATCATTTTGGCCTTAATCATAAAAGGAGCGAAACCAGCGAACCACTGTGGCTTGCCCTTACACAAAATTTCAGAATTATGATTCCCTTGCCTTCTTTTACTCACATTCAAGGCATTAGGTATAGGTCTTAATTCTGGATGCAATTGGAAACAATACCGGGCAACATGTCCTCTTTTGTGGCAATAACCACATTGTTTAACATCTGGCGAACCTTCCGAACCTGATGTGGCTCAACTAGGGTTAACAGCATCCTTCGATTTACAAGATACCTGGCCTACCCTGGCTGTAAGAGCACATCTGGCATTATGATGACAACTGGGTGGCTTATCAGAACTATACTTCCTAAAACTGCCAGGTTCCAATAGTTGTTATAGCCGGGTGGAAGGATTGAGCAGATAAGATCCCACAGCCTGTAAAGTGCTCCTGAAGGCATGCATCTCAAATAGCCACTGACAATCAAGTCCAGCTCCTGGCCTGCATGTGTGGCTTAGCCTTTAGGCCTGTAGGAACTGCTTCTACCAACAGAGGAAGGGGCGAAGGCGGGTCTCTGGCACCTTAAAACGAGTTGCTTCGGGCAGATGGGACTCTAAGCGTTAGCCTGGAAAGGCAGCTCATCTAGGGGAAGGAAAACCCCAAATTCAAACCTCTGCTATCTTGCGGCTAAACCCCACTCATGGGAAAGATTTCGGGAGTCAACCCTGAGGAAAAATCCTGAGTCGTAGTCCCTAAGGCAGTTTGCAGCTGTTTACAACTACATTCTGGCAACTCCTGAGACGACACTGGTGCCAAGTGTATCGACGCCTGCCTTTCCCTTGGATCACATCGGTGGCGTGGAGAGGCTGGATCTGCTGCATGGGCAACAGCTGGTCCTCCATAATTACTGCCCAGACCTGTGCCGCTGGAGAGGACACTCCAGCATCGCCTTGGCGATGGCTGAACACGGGAAGCGACAGTTACCGGTGATAAGCTTACCACTCAGTTGGTGTAGAGTGAGGCGCCAGGGGTTGCTTCCGTTGGTGGGAGAAATTATCCGATTTCATAGGACAGCTACTGCCCGCCTCAAGCTGGGCAGTTTGAGAGCCACCCAGCTCTCACATTGGGCACATGGAATGTAAGGACCATGACACCAGGGTCTCTCGGAAGATCTACTGGAAGTGAACGACGCCCGCAAGACAGCTGTGATCAACAATGAACTGCGCAGGCTCCAGATGGACATAGCCGCCCTGCAGGAGACACGTTTGCCCACGACCGGCAGCATACGGGAGAAGGACTTTACCTTCTTCTGGCAGGGCAAACCACCAGAAGAGGTAAGGGAGCATGATGTTGGCTTTGCCATCAGGAACAGGTTGTTAGGGTCCATAGTACCACCCACGGAGGGGTCTGCAAGGATCATCAAACTTCAGCTTCATACAACAGCAGGAATGGTCAGCTTCATCAATGCCAATGCACCAACACTGACCTCCTCCACCGAAGCGAACGACGAGTTCTATGATGACCTCGGCCTAACTCTCAGAGACATACCTCAAGAAGAGACAGTCTTCCTCCTGAGAGATTTTAATGCAAGAGTTGGTTCTGATCACAGCTCTTGGCCTTCCTGCCTGGGCCAGTTTGGATTTGGGAAGATGAATGAGAGTGGGCAGCGCCTCCTGAAGTTCTGCTGCCGTCATGATCTCTGCATCACCAATTTCTTCTTCGACACCAACCCCAGCATACGGTTTCCTGGAGACATCCCAGGTCTAAGCATTGGCATCAACTCGACCTGGTGCTTACGGGACATAGCAATCTGAGAAACGTCAAACTGACCCGCATCTTCCAGAGCGCAGATTGTGACACCGACCACTCTCTTGTCGTTTGCAGAGTAAAATTCCAGCCCCGGAAAATTCACAGAGTAAAGTAGGAGGGAAGACCACGCATTATCGTAAACAAGACCCGTGACCTTCACAAGGTGGAGGAATTCACTGCGGCACTGGCAAATGCCCTTCTTGTATTACCCTGCGATAGCGCAAGTGAGAGGTGGTCACATCTCAGGGGCACTATTTTCAACACTGCCATGCCCACCTTCGGTAAGAGGCAAAATAAGTCAGCACATTTGTTCGAGGCCAGTGCAGAGGAACTGTTACCCCTCGTAGAGGAAAAGAGACGAACTCTCTCATCCTACAAGACCCTGCCCTCAGAAAGGAACCTACAGGGGTCCCTACTGCCCGTAGTAGTGTTCAACAAACTGCGAGGCGTTGTGCTAACGATTACTGGCTTCGACTCTGTTTCAGCATCCAGACTGCGGCCACTGTTGGCAACATAAGAGGCATGTACGAAGGGATCAAACAGGCAACAGGCCCCACACAAAACAGGACGGCTCCTGTGAAGTCAGCCACTGGAGAGATCATTAAAGACTGTGATCAACAGATGAATCACTGGGTGGAACATTACTCCGAACTCTATTCCAGAGAGAACTTGGTCAGCGTAGAGGCTTTGGATGCAATCAAATGCCTGCCCATCATGGAAGAACTTGATTTTGAACCAACTGTGGAAGAAGTTGAGAAAGCAGTGGATTCACTTTCCTCAGGGAAAGCCCCAGGAAACGACTGGATTCTGCCTGAAGTTCTCAAGTGCACTCGTGGATCACTTAAAACTGAGTTGCATGAACTTCTCTGCCAGTGCTGGAGGGAGGGCTCGGTGTCACAAGACATGAAAGATGCAAACATCATCACTCTCTACAAAAATAAAGGTGACAAAAGCGATGTCAACAACAATCGCGGCATCTCCCTTCTCAGCGTCGTTGGCAAACTCTTCGCCAGGGTCGTCTTGGCCAGGGTTCAGATTCTTGCCGAAAGAGTGTACCCGAGTCACAGTGTGGTTTCCGAGCAGAGAGGCCGACCACTGACATGGTGTTCTCCCGGAGACAGCTTCAAGAAAAGTGCAGGGAGCAGAGAAAAGCCTTGTACATCGCCCTCATTGACATTACAAAGGCCTTCGACCTCGTTAGTGGGGACGGACTCTTCAAGATTTTGGCCAAAATTGGCTGCCCACCCACCCTACTCAGCATGATACAATCGTTTCACAAGGACAAGAAGGAAGAAGGGGATAGTCGTGTACGACGTGTCAACTTCTAAACCATTCAACATCAACAGTGGTGTTAAACAGGGGTGTGTTCCTGCTCCAACCCTATTCCGCATCTTCTTCGTGATCCTCATCAAGCATGCCTTTGGAACAACCACAGAAGGCATCTATCTTCGTACAAAATCTAACGGAAAGCTCTATTAACGATCCAGACATCGAGCACAGAGAAAAGTACAGATGCGAATCCTCAAGAAGTTCCTCTTCGCCGACTACGCAGCAATCACCACACACACAGCAGAAGGCCTGCAGCAGCTACTCAACCGCTTTACCGCAGCCTTGTTCCGCATTCGGCCTGACAATCACCCTGAAGAAGACACAGGTGATGAGACAAGATGTCAATGAGCTACCCTGTATAAATATAGCAGACTATGTGCTGGAGGCAGTTCACGAGTTTGTGTACCTGGGCTCCACAATCTCAGACACCCTTTTCCTGGACACTGAACTCAACAGACGTATCGGGAAGGCCGCAACAATACTGGCCAAGCTCACACAGAGCGTTTGGGAAAATGTCAAACTGACAGTGCACACCAAGGCACAAGTCTACATGGCATGTGTGGTGAGTACACTTCTCTACGGCTCGGAATCCTGGACCCTGCGCTCTCGCCAGGAGAGACCTTTCACATACGGAACCTGAGACGCATCCTTGACATCACGTGAAAGACCATGTCACCAACAACACAGTACTCGAGAGAACAGGAGTCCCTTCAATGTTCACTCTCCTGAAGCAGAGACGCATGCGATGGCAGGGACATATCACACGCATGGTCGATAGCCGCATACCGATGGACCTCTTGTATGGAGAACTGGCATCAGGAAGGAGACCCACCGGAAGACCTCAGCTGCGTTTCAAAGATGCCTGAACGCGACCTCAAGCAGATGAACATCGACATCAACACTTGTGATGCAGCAGCTGCGGACAGATCGGCCAGGAGATGCAAAGTACAGAAGGGACTCCAGCAATTCGAGGATGAACTTAAGAGGCAGGCGGAGGCTAATAGACTTCAGAGGAGGTCTCGACCACTGTCAGACGCGCCCGTTTGGCGTTTATCTGCGCTTGCTGCAGTCGGGACTGTCATTTTCGGGTTGGCCTTCACAGCCACAGCAGGCGCTGCATCCAACTAGACTACAACAACTAGACACCCAGGGCACAATTTCATAACCTTACGGGATTGAAGGATGCTTACTACTACTACTGCCTAAAAGTGAATGCTTTATGTGCCATACTATAATTACAGTATGGTATCCTATTAATAGTCTCATGTTCCTCCGCCAGTATAGCTAATTCATGATCATCCTTATACAAACGCTTGCCTGCAGCTAACACCATAGTCAATTTATCAGGCAGACAAGACAATAACTCTTCTATCAGCATAAGCTGTTTAAGAGAGACAAAATCTTGCATGTTCATACTATTTAGCCACTTGTCAAAGATAGACTCTTTACACGAGCAAAATCTGTGACTGATTGATCAGGTGTGCGCTTTAAACATCTAATGTTTGTCGTAGTGCCTCTGCATTGACTTCGTACGCTTGCAATATCCTTTTCTTTACTGTGGGGTAGTGAAAACTGTCTTCAAATGGTAATGAAGCGAAAATGTCCTGGGCTTTCCCTTTCAACTTTCCCTGCATTATGGCCAACCAAGAGACCTCTGGCCATTTCAGACTAGTAGCTAACTTTGCAGAGTGCAGGAAAAATAATTCGGGGTCCTTCTCATTAAACTTGGGTAGTTCAAACCCTCTAGAAAAAAAAAATACCAATACCTGAAGAGCCCTTACTTCCAGCAGATGCTGCGGCTTCGAGCTTCTTCTCTTCTAGCCAAATCTGGGCCTCAGCCATCTGCTGTTTAATTAACAACTTCTTGGTTTCTTCTTCTTCTCCCCTGAGTCTAGCTGCCTCTAACTCAGCTTCTCCACTGAGTCTAGCTACTTCTAACTCAGTTTCCCTCAGCTTAGTGTTTTCTTCACAATTAAATTTCTCGAGCTCAGTTTGTCTAAACTGAAGTTCTAGTTCCTGCCTTCTGATACTAGCTGCATTCTCAGTCTCATCAGTGTATGCCTATAACACCTCGTCATCTAACATACCATCTTCTATCAAATGTAAAAATATGGTTCTCAACAATTTATTTTTAGTCATTCTATGTCCAACATCTATCTCTAGGACCTTACCCATACAAATAAGAAACGACTTAGTCAAGATCTCAATTTTCTACACTAATGGATTCTGCAAAATCTTTAACTTCTTGCACCATCTTGTTATCTTGTCACTTCCGTGTCACATAAAAACAAAAGGATGTCACTCACGATCGTGTTCAAATAGAAAACTGCAATGGAGTTATACAGTAACAAAAATAATCCTAACCCTAGGATTTCAACAGGAATGATCTTGAGCAAAGGATTGGCATGATAATGATTCTGAATAGCAGGTAATCATTTTACTTATCAACAATCATCACAGACAGGAACCCAATTTTTCTCTCTGTCATGCCCACATGCTCCACAGCATCGCTCGTAATAATAATAATGTGGTCAAAAACTATATATTACCACCAAGCCTTCAATTAAGTCTAGGGGAAAGATACACAAAATAAATAAAAACAACCAGTTTACTGGGGCCTATAACATAGGGCACCGGAAATAAGCAAAAGAACAAAAACTAAGTTCTCTACAACTCATACTATTTCACCTTAAACAATCTTTACTCTATTTCTTGGGAATCATTATCAACATGCACTGTACTGCACCACCTCTCTGAACTAGCTGTCCTTAGGTTCTATCCTAGTGCAGTCGTAAACTAGCTCAAGCATGCTTATAAACAAATATTACAGAATGGTGGTGTCACAAAATATCATTAGTGGGTTCAGGAAGCCATATCATCCAGTGGTGTTTAGGAAGCCATATCATCCACTGGGGTTTAGGAAGCCATATCATCCAGTGGGGTTTAGGAAGCCATATCATCCAGTGGGGTTTAGGAAGCCATATCATCCACTGGGGTTTAGGAAGCCATATCATCCACTGGGGTTTAGGAAGCCATATCATCCACTGGGGTTTAGGAAGCCATATCATCCAGTGGGGTTTAGGAAGCCATATCATCCACTGGGGATTAGGAAGCCATATCATCCAGTGGTGTTTAGGAAGCCATATCATCCACTGGGGTTTAGGAAGCCATATCATCCGGTGGGGTTTAGGAAGCCATATCATCCAGTGGGGTTTAGGAAGCCATATCATCCACTGGGGTTTAGGAAGCCATATCATCCAGTGGGGTTTAGGAAGCCATATCATCCACTGGGGTTTAGGAAGCCATATCAAATGGTGCACATCGGTAGAACTGATCCAGTATACATCAATACATGTACATACTATATGTTACAAGCAATTAAACCAAAAAAAATGTAGTCCCAATATACAAGAAGGGTGACAGGCAGGAGGCATTGAACAACAAGTCCCTAACTTGTTTTCCATGCAAGATGATGGAGAAGATTGTGAGAAAAAACCTAGTAGATCATCTGGAGTAAAAGGACTTTGTAACACAAGATATGCATGGGTTCAGAGATGCAAATCATGCCTAACAGGTTTAATTTAGTTCTATGACCAGGCAACAAAAATTAGGCAAGAGAGTGAGGGCTGGGTAGACTGCATATTTCTGGACGGCCAGAAAGCCTTTGACACATTACCACAAAAGAGACAAGTGCACAAACTGAAGATGCAGGCAGGAGTGAAAGGGAAGGTACTCCACTGGATAAGGAAGTACCTAAACAACAGGACACAGCGCGTCACTGTGAGGGGTGAGGTCTCGGAGTGGCGGGGAGTCACCAGAGGAGTCCCACAGGGCTTAGTCCTTGGACCTATACTGTTTCTGATATACGTAAATGATCTCCAAGAAGGAATTGTCTTATTCCTCTCAATGTTTTCTGATGATGCAAATATTATGAGAAGGATCAAGACAGATGAAAATAGTATTAGGCTTCAAGATGACCTAGACAAGCTGAAGGAATGGTCCAACAAGTGGCTACTAAAGTTCAACCCAAGTAAATGTAAGGTAATGAAACTAGGAGGAGGAGGAGGAACTAGAAGGCCAGACACTGGATACCGAATGGGAGATGAAGTCTTTCACGAAACGGACAGAGTAAGATATAGGAGTTGATATCACTAAAAACCTGTCTCCTGAAGCCCACATCAAAAGAATATCATCAGCGGCCTATGCGAGGCGGGCTAACATCAGAACTGCTTTCAGAAACCTGTGTAAGGATTCCTTCAGAACCTTGTATACCATATATGTAAGACCAAACCTGGAGTATGCAACCACAGCATGGAGCCCGTACCTAGTCAAGTAGAAGACGAAGCTGGAAAATTTCAGATGTATGCCAATAGGCAAGTTCCAGAACTAAGAGGCATGAGTTATGAGGACAGGCTGCGTGAACTGCACCTCACGTCGCTGGAAGACAGAAGAGCTCGGAGAGACATGATCACCACATACAAAGTTCTCAGGGGAGTTGACAGGGTAGACAAGGATGGATTATTTAACACGTGTGATACACGCACAAGGGGACACAGGTGGAAGCTGAGTACCGGAGCCACAGAGACATTAGAAAGACCTTTTTCATTGTCAGAGTAGTTAACAGATGGAATGCGCTAGGAAGTGATGTGGTGGAGGCTGAATCCATACACAGTTTCACGTGTAGATATGATAGAACCGAGTAGGTTCAGGAATCTGTACATCAGTTGATTGACGGTTGAGAGGCGGGACCAAAGAGCCAAAGCTCAACCCCCGCAAGCACAAATAGGTGAGTACACACAGACACACACACAGACACACACAAATGTGTGTGTGTGTGGAATGCATTGACAAATACATTGCATTGACAAAAGTGTGCAATGACAAATGGAATGCATTAGGAAGTGATGTGGTGGAGGTTGACTCCATACACAGTTTCAAGTGTAGTTATGATAGAGCCCGATAGGCTCAGGAATCTGTACACCTGTTGATTGACGGTTGAGAGGCGGGACCAAAGAGCCAGAGCTCAACCCCCGCAAACACAACTAGGTGAGTACACACACACACACACACACAACCTGCTCCTGGACCCGCCACCCCCATATGACTTTTACTTTACCTTTTTCAGAGCCTTTTTTCCTTTTACATTATATTTTATTTAAAAATTGTTAACCACGAGAAGAAAAATAAAAAAATATTAATCCAGAAACTTCACAATAGATGACTTAAGACCATTTGTCGTTCACTGGGAGCTTGGGAAGTGTCGCCTTATGCCGGATTTTATTTTTCCTTCTGTTAAGCAGCTGTTGTCGGAGAGCGGTCTGTCTTCCTCTCTGGTCTCAGTGAGTGTTCCGGGACTGCTGGCTTCACGTTAACCTATGACGTCGACGTGTATTGACAATATTATCTCAAAACTGAAGATCTCTTTATTTTCCCCTCTGGACAAATCCCGTCTTTTGGGACTGCTCCAGTGATTTTCACCTAAGACGTCGATGTACTTCATCACTGTATCCCATACAGTGTAGAGAGGTTTCTTCATTTCTCTGTTCTCAGTCAGTGTTCTGGGACTACTGTCCTGTAGAGCATCTATGACGTAGATGTACATATTTTCCACTTCGTCTTAGACTGAGTACAACGATCCTGAACGTGTCATTCCTAGTAGTCATCGACGTGTATTGACAATATTATCTCAAAACTGAAGATCTCTTTATTTTCCCCCTCTGGACAAATCCCGTCTTTTGGGACTGCTCCAGTGATTTTCACCTAAGACGTCGATGTACTTCATCACTGTATCCCATACAGTGTAGAGAAGTTTCTTCATTTCTCTGTTCTCAGTCAGTGTTCTGGGACTACTGTCCTTGAGAGCATCTATGACGTAGATGTACATATTTTCCACTTCGTCTTAGACTGAGTACAACGATCCTGAACGTGTCATTCCTAGTAGTCATCGACGTGTATTGACAATATTATCTCAAAACTGAAGATCTCTTTATTTTCCCCTCTGGACAAATCCCGTCTTTTGGGACTGCTCCAGTGATTTTCACCTAAGACGTCGATGTACTTCATCACTGTATCCCATACAGTGTAGAGAAGTTTCTTCATTTCTCTGTTCTCAGTCAGTGTTCTGGGACTACTGTCCTTGAGAGCATCTATGACGTAGATGTACATATTTTACACTTCGTCTCAGACTGAGTACAACGATCCTGGACGTGTCATTCCTAGTAGTCATCCAGCAGTCTCAGGAGACTATTAACTTCCGCTCTGGTTGGCACGTCCAGGATCTTTACCTAAGACATACCTAAGACGTCGACGTACATCATCTCCACTGTATCCCCTACAGTGTACAGAGGTCTCTTTGTTCCTCTGTTCCAAGTCAGCGTTCCGGGACTACTGACCTTGGGAGCATCTACGACGTCGACGTACATCATCTCCACTGTATCCCCTACAGTGTAGAGAGGTCTCCTTGTTCCTCTGTTCTCAGTCAGTGTTCCGGGACTACTGTCCTTGGGAGCATCTACTACGTAGTTGTACATATTTTCATGTTGGTTTTCAACGGTGTAGAACGATCCTGGACGTGTCATACTGGCCAGAGATGAGGCACCTAATACGTTTCCTTACAAGATAACAAACGAAATTTCCTGTAGTAATTATAAAAATATTTTATGTACAATGTATTAACACTGTCTTTAAGCATTTGTTAATATCCAACATAGAGGGAAATTTAGTCAACACAGAACTGGGACGTGACGTCATCAGGGACGCTGAGAATATACGATAAAGTGATTATCAGGGAAAAGTGCTAAACCAGTACTTATGACAGGAGAGAAGGTAATATAATACCACTGATGACAGGAGAGAAGATAAGATAATATCAGTGATGACAAGGGACACGGTAGGATAATACCGGTGATGATAGGAGAGAAGGTAACATAATACGAGAGTGACAGTAGACAAGGTAATACCAGTGAAGAAAGGAGAGAAGGTATGATAATACCAGTTATGCCAGTTAAGTAGGTAAAATAATACCAGTGATGACATTAGAGAACGTAAGATAATATCAGTGATGACAGTAAAGTATGAAAGATGATATCATTGATGACAGAGGAGTAGGTAAGAAAATGCCAGTGATGACATGGAAGAACGTAAGATAATACCAGCGATGCCCTAAAGTAGGTAAGATAATACCAGTGATGACAGGAAAGTAGGCAATATAATACCAGTGATGAGAGGCGAGAAGATAAAACCAGTGATGACAGGAGAGAAGGTAAGATAATACCAGTGAAGAAAGAAGAGTAGGTAAGATAATACCAGTGAAGAAAGAAAGTAAGATAATACCAGTGATGACATGAAAGAACGTAAGATAATAACAGTGATGACAGGAGAGAAGGTAATATAATACCAGTGATATCAGAAAAGTAGTTAGGATAATACCAGTGATGATCGTAAAGTAGGTAAGATAATACCAGTGATGACAGAAGAGAAGGTAAGATAATACCAGTAATGACATGAGGGTGGGTAAGATAATACCAGTGATGGCAGGAGAATATGTAAGATAATAGCAGTGATATCAGGAGAGAATGTAAGATAATACCAGTGATGGAATGAGAGAAGGTAAGATAATACCAGTGACGACAAAAGAGAAAGTAAGATAATACCAGCGATGACAGGAGGGTGGGTAGGATAATACGAGTGATGACAGGAGAATAGGTAAGATAATACAAGTGATGACAGGAGGGTAGGTAAGATAATACTAGTGATGATAGTAGAGTAAGTAAGATAATACCAGTGATGACAGGAGAGAAAGAAAGATAATACCAGTGATGACAGTAGATTAGCGAAGATAATACTAGTGATGACAGTACAGTAGGTAAGATAATACCAGTGATGACAGTACAGTAGGTAAGATAATAATAGTGATGACAGTACAGTAGGTAAGATAATAACAGTGATGGCTGGAGAGAAGGTAAGATAATACCAGTGATATCAGGAAAGTAGGTAAGATAATACCAGTGATGAGAGGCGAGAAGGTAAGATAATACCAGTGATGACAGGAGAGAAGGTAAGATAATACCAGTGATGACAGTAGAGTAGGTAAGAATACAAGTGGTGACAGGAGAGAAGGTAAGAAAATACTAGTGATGACAGGAGAGAAGGTAAGATAATACCAGTGATGACAGGAGAGTAGGTAAGAAAAAACAAGTTATGACAGGAGAGAAAGAAAGAAAATACCAGTGATGACAGGAAAGTTGGTAAGATAATACCAGTGGCGACAGGAGAGTTGGAAAGATAATGCCAGTGATGACAGGAGAGTAGTTAAGATAATACCAGTGACGATAGGAGAGTTGGTAAGATAATACCAGTGTTGACAGAAGTGTAGGTAAGATAATAACAATGATGACATGAAAGATGTTAAGATAATACCAGTGATGACAGTAGAGTAGGTAAGATAATACCAGTGATGACAGGAGAAAAGGTAAGATAATATCAGTAATGACAGGAAAGATAATACCAGTGATGAAAGTAGAGTAGGTAAGATAACACCAGTGATGAAGTAGAGTAGGTATGATAAAACCAGTGATGACAGGAGAGTTGATAAGAAAATACCATTGATGACAGTATAGCAGTTAAGATAATACCAGTGATGACAGTAAAGATGGGAAGGTAATACCAGTGCTGACATGAGAGAATGTAAGATAATACCTGTGATGACAGGACAGAAGATAAGATAATATCAATGATGACAGGACAGACGGTAGGATAATACCAGTGATGACAGGAGAGAAGGTAAGATAATACCAGTGAAGTCAGAAGAGTAGGTTAGATAATACCAGTGAAGACAGAAAAGTAAGATAATACCAGTGATGAAATGAAAGAACGTAAGATAATACCAGTGATGACAGGAGAGAAGGTAAGTTAATACCAGTGATGACAAGAGAATAAGTAAGATAATACCGGTGATGACAGTAGAGTAGGTAAGATAATACCAGTGATGACAGAAGAAAAGGTAAGATAATACCAGTAATGACATGAGGGTGGGAAAGATAATACCAGTGATGACATGAAAGTAGGTAAGATTATACCAGTGATGGCAGAAGAATAGGTAAGATAATAGCAGTGATTTCAGGAGAGAATGTAAGATAATACCAGTGATGGAACGAGAGAACGTAAGATAATACCAGTGACGACAAAAGAGAAGGTAAGATAATACCAGCGATGGTAGGAGGGTGGGTAGTATAATACCAGTGATGACAGGAGAGAAGGTAAGATAATACCAGTGATGACAGGAGTGTAGGTAAGGTAATACCAGTGATGACAGGAGAGAAGATAAGATAATACCAGTGATGACAGGAGAGTTGGTAAGATAATACCTGTGATGACAGGATAGTAGGTAAGATAATACCAGTGATGACAGGAAAGATTGTAAGATAATACTAGTGATAACAGTAGAATAGGTAAAATAATACTTGTGATGACAGTAGAGTAAGTAAGATAATACCAGTGATGACAGGAGAGAAAGAAAGATAATACTAGTGATGACAGTAGAGTAAGTAAGATAATACCAGTGATGACAAGAGAGAAGGTAAGATAATACTAGTGATGACAGTAGATTAGGGAAGATAATACTAGTGATGACAGTAGAGTAAGAAAGATAATACCAGTGATGACAGGAGAGAAGGTAAGATAATACTAGTGATGATAGTAGAGTAGCTATGATAATACCAGTGATGAGAGTAGAGAAGGTAAGATAATACCAGTGATGACAGATTGGTAGGAAAGATAACACCAGTGATGACATGAACGTACGTAAGATAATACCGGTGATGACATGAAAGAACGAAAGATAATACCAGTGATGAATTGAAAGTACGTAAGATAATACCAGTGATGCCCAAAAGTAGGTAAGATAATACCAGTGATGACAGGAGAGAAGGTTATATATAACCAGTGATATCAGGAAAGTAGGTAAGGTAATACCAGTGATGATTGTACAGTAGGTAAGATAATATCAGTGATGGCAGGCGAGATGGTAAGATAATACCAGTTGTGACAGGAGAGAAGGAAAGTTAGTACCAGCGATGGCAGGAGAGAAAGTAAGATATTACCAGTGATGACAGGGGGGCGGATAAGATAATACCAGTGATGGCAGGAGAGTAGGTAAGATAATACCAGTGATGACAGGGGGGCTGGTAAGATAATACCAGTGATTTCAGGAGAGAAGGTAAGATAATACCAGTGACGAACGAGAGAACGTAAGATAATACCAATGATGACAGTAGCGTAGGTAAAATAATACCAGTGATGACAGTAGAGGACGTAAGATAATACCAGTTATGACAGTAGAGAAAGTAAGATAATACCAGTGATGACAGGTGGTTGGGTAGGATAATACCAGTGATGACAGGAGAGAAGGTAAGATAATACTAGTGATGACAGGAGGGTAGGTAAGATAATGCCAGTGATAACAGTAGAATAGGTAAGATAAAACCAGTGATGACAGGAGAAAAGATAAGATAATACCAGTGATGACAGGAGAGTTGGTAAGATAATATCTGTGATGATAGGAGAGTAGGTAAGATTCTACCAGTGATGACAGGAAAGATGGTAAGATAATCCCAGAGATGACAGTAGATTAGGTAAGATAATATTAGTGATGACAGTAGATTAGGTAAGATAATACTAGTCATGACAGTAGAGTAAGATAATACCAGTGACGACAGGAGAGAAGGTAATATAATACTAGTGATGACAGTAGAGTAAGATAATACCAGTGATGACAGGAGAGAAGGTAAGATAATACTAGTGATGACAGTAGAGTAGCTACGATAATACTATTGATGAGAGTAGAGTAGGTAAAATAATAACAGTGATGACTGGAGAGTAGCTACGATAATACCAGTGTTGACACGGATGTAGGTAAGATAATACCAGTGATGACAGTTAAGAAGGTAAGGAAATACCAGTGATGACAGGAGAGAAGGTAAGATAATACTTGTTGGAAATTTCCAACACTAATACACTACTATTGTATTATAATAAATCATTATTATTATATACTAACTACAGTAGTCACTAAATTTACTAACAGTAGTGTTAACATAAACTAACTATTGTATCTGCGTATTAATGCTAGAATTCTTACAAAATAAAGCACAAATATTGCGTCAGATATTGTCTAGTTAAACACATTTATTACCAATGCGCTTGAGAATTGAATGTGGTTCTCTAAAATCATCAGTATTCCGTGTGATAATTATTTACGGATAACATAACTCCCAAATAATTCTAAATCGAGAGTTTTTAGTTACAATTGTTAACAAGTAATAGTTTTTCTGTCACGCGTGAATGCCATGGAGAAAACTAAAATCTTCTCCATTTCTCGTTTACCACCATAAGACGAGAAAGCAATAATATTTAAATCCCTAGAATCACAACCCAGTCCTTATTGAAGTATTTCAACCACGATTGCGCGACATAGTATTATTCGTAATAAATAATTTCGGTGGTGAATGCGGGACGCGGGTTGGAGGAGGAAGGAGACGCCATTGTGTTGCGGAGCGAGCAGCCAGCGTGCGTACTTGGACAGAGGAAAGTCGCGGCGTCAGAGTCTGAGACACGTGGCGTTGGGGGATTATCAGCAAGAATTACACTGATACCTAACTAATAACGAATAATTATTCTTCCACGTGCTCCATAGTACTCGGTCAATCAATAACGCGTCGAGAATCAAGCCAAACTCTCAATCACGTGTACAACACCTGGAAGTTTGAGACTGAGACGCGATATCGGCAGACTTCAGCAATTACTGCGCTCATGCTAAGTATATTTTCTTTCTTGATGCATCATTAGAGATTGTATATTTCGTGGGTAGTCTGTCGTTATATAGTGGGACGACAACAAATCCAACGTTAGTACCGCATTAATATTTCTTCTCTATTTTCATAAATATTGAGATTTAAGTAGCCTAGTTCAATGCTACGTAATATCCTTTAAATTACAGCTCGTATGTGAGGAGTCAACGAGTCGTTAACTACATTCGTGTTATTCACCTCTAATGGCTTCTATGTGGAGATCCTGAGATCACGAGGACGAAGCACGAACGATGTCATAGAAATCGTCTTAAAGCTAAGACTTTTTGTATACATTTAATTATTCCATTTTAATATACAAATCCAAAATATTATCATATCGAATATTTTACCATTTGATTATTGGAAATTAATGTGTTTACTTGGATGATTGCTCTTTAATTTTAATAATCATTAATATTCACTATTTGAATTTACCTATTGATTCTATAATATTTTAGGTCATAATATTATTTACTCAACAATGAACTGGTGACGAACCACACTAGTTCCTAGACGTATATGAAGTTCTAGCAATACCCCCCCAATGTAGGTGTTTGAGGCTCTGACTTTAGTTAATTAATCATACAGTCCATTATTTATTTAAGTGATTATTCTTTCTAATACCTATCCATAGACACTGGTTCTTCTTGTGTTTTCTAATGATCACTTTTTATTAATTTCCCTCTTTACTCAAAAGTGGGTGGTCCTTCGTTATTAAATTAAATAATTAAATAATTAAATAATTGAGTCAAGCCCCAGATATCCCACAATACTAGTGAAGACAGTAGATTAGGTAAGATAATACTAGTGATGACAGTAGAGTAATTAAGATAATAACAGTGATGACAGAAGAGAAGGTAAGATAATACTAGTGATCACAGTAGAGTAGCAACGATAATACCAGTGATGAGAGTAGAGTAGGTAAAATTATTACAGTGATGACAGGAGAGTAGGTAAGATAAAACCTGTGATGACTGGAGAGTAGCTACGATAATACCAGTGTTGACAGGAATGTAGGTAAGACCATACCAGTGATGACAGGAGAGAAGGTAAGATAATCCTAGTGTTGACAGTAGAGTAGCTATGATAATACCAGTGATGACAGAAGAGTAGGTAAGATAACAACAGTGATGACATGAAAGAACTTAAGATAATACCAGTCATGCCCAAAAGTAGGTAAGATAATACCAGTGATGACAGGAGAGAAGGTAATATAATACCTGTGATATCAGGAAAGTAGGTAAGATAACACCAGCGTTGATAGTACTGTAGGTATGGTAATACCAGTGATGACAGGAGAATAAGGAAGATAATACCAGTGATGACAGTAGAATAGGTAAGATAATACCAGTGATGACAGAAGAGAAGGTAAGATAATACAAGTGATGACAGAAAAGAAAGATAATACCAGTGATGACATGAAAGAAAGTTAGTTACTACCAGTGATGACAGGAGAGAAGGTAATATAATACCAGTGACATTAGGAAAGTAGGTAAGATAATACCAGTGATGATAGTAAAGTAGGTAAGATAATACCAGTGATGACAGGCAAGAAGGTAAGATAATACCAGTGATGACAGGAGAGAAGGTAAGTTAATACCAGCGATGGCAGGCGAATAAGTAAGATAATACCAGTGATGACAGTAGAATAGGTAAGATAATACCAGTAATGACATGAGGGTGGGTAAGATAATACCAGTGATGACAGGAGAGAAGATATGGTAATACCAGTGATGATAGGAGAGTAGGTAAGATAATACCAGTGATGACAGGAAAGATGTTAAGATAAAAACAGTGATTACAGTAGATTAGGTAAAATAATACTAGTGATGACAGTAGAGTAAGTAAGATAATACCAGTGATTACAGGAGAGAAGGAAAGATAATACTAGTGATGACAGTAGATTAGATTAGATAATACTAGTGATGACAGTAGATTAGGTAAGATAATACTAGTGATGACAGTAGACTAGGTAAGATAATACTAGTGATGACAGCAGAAAAGGAAAGATAATACTAGTGATGAGAGTAAAGTACGTAAAATAGTACCAGTGATGGCAGAAAAGTAGGTAAGATAATAACTGTGATGACAGTAGATTAGGTAAGATAATACTAGTGATAACAGTAGAGTAAGTAAGATAATACCAGTGATGACATGAGAGAAGGTAAGATAATACTAGTGATGATAGTAGAGTAGCTACGATAATACCAGTGATGAGAGTAGAGTAGGTAAGACAATACCAGTGATGAAAGAAGAGTAGGAAATATACCAGTGATGACATGAACGAACGTAAGATAATGCCGGTGATGACATGAAGAACGTAAGATAATACCAGTGATGACATGAAAGTACGTAAGATAATACCAGTGATGCCCAAAAGTAGGTAAGATAATACCAGTGATGACAGGAAAGATGGTAAGATAATACTAGTGATGAAAGTAGATTAGGTAACATAATACTAGTGATAACAGTAGTGTAAGTAAGATAATACCAGTGATGACTGGAAAGAAGGTAAGATAATACTAGTGATGACAGTAGATTAGGTAAGATAATACTATTGATGAGAACAGGGTAGGTAAAATAATACCAGTGAAGACAGTAGACTAGGTAAGATAATACTGGTGAAGACAGTAGAGTAATTAAGATAATAACAGTGATGACAGGATAGAAGGTAAGATATTACTAGTGATGACAGTAGAGTAGCTACCATAATACCAGTGATGAGAGTAGAGTAGGTAAGATAATACCAGTGATGACATGAAAGAACGTAAGATAATACCAGTGATGCCCAAAAGTAGGTAAAATAATACCAGTGATGACAGTAGAGAAGGTAATATAATCTAGTGAAATCAGGAAAGTTGGTAATATAATACCAGTGATGACAGGCGAGAAGGTAGGATGATACCAGTTATGACAGGAGAGAAGGTAAGTTTGTAACAGCGATGGCATGAGAGAAAGTAAGATAATACCAGTGATGACAGTTGAGTAGGTAAGATAATACCAGTGATGACAGAAAAGAAGGTAAGATAATACCAGTGATGACAGGAGGGTTGGTAAGATAATGCCAGTGATAACAGTAGAATAGGTAAGATAAAACCAGTGATGACAGGAGAAAAGATAAGATAATACCAGTGATGACAGGAAAGTTGGTAAGATAATATCTGCGATGATAGGAGAGTAGGTAAGATTCTACCAGTGATGACAGGAAAGATGGTAAGATAATCCCAGTGATGACAGTAGATTAGGTAAGATAATATTAGTGATGACAGTAGATTAGGTAAGATAATACTAGTGATGACAGTAGAGTAAGATAATACCAGTGACGACAGGAGAGAAGGTAATATAATACTAGTGATGAAAGAAGAGTAGGAAAGATACCAGTGATGACATGAACGAACGTAAGATAATGCCGGTGATGACATGAAGAACGTAAGATAATACCAGTGATGACATGAAAGTACGTAAGATAATACCAGTGATGCCCAAAAGTAGGTAAGATAATACCAGTGATGACTGGAAAGAAGGTAAGATAATACTAGTGATAACAGTAGATTAGGTAAGATAATACTATTGATGAGAACAGGGTAGGTAAAATAATACCAGTGAAGACAGTAGACTAGGTAAGATAATACTGGTGAAGACAGTAGAGTAATTAAGATAATAACAGTCTCCGTGGTGTAGTGGTAGCAGTCTCCGTGGTGTAGTGGTAAGACACTCGCCTGGCGTTCCGCGAGCGCTATGTCATGCGTTCGTATCCTGGCCGGGGAGGATTTACTGGGCGCAAATCCTTAACTGTAGCCTCTGTTTAACGCAACAGTAAAATGTGTACTTGGATGAAAAAACGATTCTTCGCGGCAGGGGATCGTATTCCAGGGACCATAGGATTAAGGACTTGCCCGAAACGCTAGGCGTACTAGTGGCTGTACAAGAATGTAACAACTCTTGTATATATATCTCAAAAAAAAAAAAAAAAAAAAACAGTGATGACAGGATAGAAGGTAAGATATTACTAGTGATGACAGTAGAGTAGCTACCATAATACCAGTGATGAGAGTAGAGTAGGTAAGATAATACCAGTGATGACATGAAAGAACGTAAGATAATACCAGTGATGCCCAAAAGTAGGTAAAATAATACCAGTGATGACAGTAGAGAAGGTAATATAATACTAGTGAAATCAGGAAAGTTGGTAATATAATACCAGTGATGACAGGCGAGAAGGTTGGATGATACCAGTTATGACAGGAGAGAAGGTAAGTTAGTAACAGCGATGGCAGGAGAGAAAGTAAGATAATACCAGTGATGACAGTTGAGTAGGTAAGATAATACCAGTGATGACAGAAAAGAAGGTAAGATAATACCAGTGATGACAGAAGAGAAGGTAAGATAATACCAGTGATGACATGAGGGTGGGTAAGATAAAACCAATGATGACATAAGAGTAGGTAAGATAATACCACTAATGACAGGAGAATAGGTAAGATAATAGCAGTGATTTCAGGAGAGAAGGTAAGATAATACCAGTAATGAACGAGAGAACGTAAGATAATACCAATGATGACAGTAGAGTAGGTAAGATAATACCAGTGATGACAGTAGAGTAGGTAAGATAATACCAGTGATGACAGTTGAGAAGGTAAGATAATACCTGTAATGACAGGAGAGAAAGTAAGTTAATAACAGTAACAGTGGTAGCTCTGGTAGTGATAGTAAAGGTAGTAAAATTGACAGTGTTTGCGATGGTAGTGATTGTTGCGAAAGTACCAGTGGCAGTGGTAGCTCTGTTAGTGATGATAGGGGTATTACCAGTGACATTGATAATTATGGTAATGATGGTTGGGGTCGTCCCAGAGACATTGGTTGTTCTGGTTGTGATTTAGAGGTAGTACCGGTGACAGTGGAAGTTCCGGTAGTGATGGTAGGGGTAGTACCGGTGACAGTGAAAGTTCCGGTAGTGATGGTAGGGGTAGTACCGGTGACAGTGGAAGCTCTGGTAGTGATGTTTGGGTTGTATCAGTGCCAGTGGTAGCTCTGGTAATGAAGGTTGGTGGTAGTACCAGAGACAGTGGTAGTGATTAATGGGGTAGTAATAGTGGTTGCTCTGTTAATGATATTTGGGGTTGTGCCAGTGATAGTTCATTTTCCAGAATGTAGAACAGAAATATTTAAACTTATGTTAATGAACAATTAATAGCAATACTTCACTTCTCATATTCCAAATGACTGCGGGCAAAAATCCAGAACGTCTTCGCCACTAAGTAATACTGTGTTCGCTTACTATTAAAAACTACAAATTGCATGACGATTAATATTTTCAGTTTCCAGACACTTTTACCCTTTTACATAGTTTAACAAACTAAGATTTTTTTCTGAATTGTTAATAAGAGAGGATTGTCATGTAATTACCAGACACTTATTCACTTAACAGATTTGTTAAGTCGCTGTGAAATATAATAATTGCCACTGATAATGTATTACGTAAAACTACTTTTAATATAACTGGTAGTGGCCCAATTTATAACTGGTAGTGGCCCAATTGATGGTGATGGGTGCTGGTAGTGGTCCAAGTGGAAGTCATGGGTTCTGGTAGTGGCCAAAGAGGTGGTGATGGGTGCTAGTAGTGACCCAAGTGGAGGAAATGGGTACTGGTAATAGCCCAAGTGGAGGTGATGTGTAGTTGTATTGACCAAAGTGGCAGTGATGGGTGCTGGTAGTGTCCCAAGTGTAGGTGATGGGTGCTGGTAGTGGCCCAAGTGAAGGTGATGTGTACAGATAGTGGCCCAAGTGGAGGTGATGGGTACAGATAGTGGCCCAAGTGTAGGTGATGGGTACAGATAGTGGCCCAAGTGGAGGTGATGGGTACAGATAGTGGCCCAAGTGGAGGTGATGGGTAGTGGTATTGGCCTAAGTTGAGGTGATTGGTTCTGATAGTGGCCTAAGAAAAAGTAATGGGTTAAGGTAGAAGCTCAAGTGTAGATGATGGCTGCAGGTAGTGGACCACGTGAAGGTGATGGGTGCTGATAGTGTCTCAGATGGAGGTGATGTCTTGAGGTTATCTTGAAATGATTTCGGGGCTTTAGTGTCCCCGCGGCCCGGTCCTCGACCAGGCCTCCACCCCCAGGAAGCAGCCCGTGACAGCTGACTAACACCAAGGTACCTATTTTACTACTAGGTAACAGGGGCATTGGGTAAAAGAAACTCTGCCCATTGTTTCTCTCCGGCGCCCGGGATCGAACCCGGGACCACAGGATCACAAGTCCAGCGTGCTGTCTGCTCGGCCGACCAGCTCTCCTGATGGGTACAGTTAGTGGGTCAGTTGGAGCAGATGGGTGCAGGTAGCAGTAACACTGACAGAAGTAGTTGTGGTAGCGATGGTTAGGGTGGTATCAATGCCAGCGTTAGCTCTGGAAGTCAGGATTGGGGTATTACCAGTGACAGCGGTAGGGATGGAAGGGGTAGTAACATTGAAAGTGGTAGTGATTGTTGGGGTAGTATCAGTGCCAGTGGTAGCTGTGGCAGTAATAGTTGGGGTTGTACCAGTGCCAGTGGTAGCTCTAGTAGTGATATCAGGGGTAGTAACAGTGACAATGGAAGTTTTAGTAGTGAATTTGGGGGAAATTCAGTGACGACGGGCGCTCTGGTAGTGATTGTAGGGGTAGTACTATTGACAGTGGTAGCTGTGGTAGTGATAATTGTGGTAGTACCAGTGAGAGTCGTAGTGATTGTAGGGGTGGCAACAGTGACAGTGGGAGCTCTGGTAGTCATGGTTGTGGTAGTACCAATGACAGTTTTACTTATGGAAGGGTTAGTAACAGTGATTGTAGGGGTAGTACCATTGACAGTAGTAGCGCTGGTAGTGATTGTTGCGAAAGTATCAGTGCCAGTGGTAGCTCTGTTAGTAATGATAGGGGGTATGACCAGTAACATTGATAGCTATGCTAATGATAGCTGGGGTTATACCAGAGACAGTGTAGTTCTGGTTGTGATGGTAGGGGTAGTACCGGTGACAGTGGAAGCTCCGGTAGTGATGGTTGAGGGAAGTAAAAGTGACAGTGGTAGTGATTGTTGCGGGGGACGGGGGGGTAGTACCAGTGACAGTGGTAGCTCTGGTAGTGTTAGTTGGGGTCGTACCAGTGATAGTTCATTTTCTAAATTGTATAATAAAAACATTTTTACCTATTTATATGATACGAAATTATATTATTACCTAATGTTTTATATTCGAAATGACTGTGGAGACAAATCCAGATTTTCTTCGCCGCCAAGTAATACTGTGTTGGCAAACTATTAAAAACTACAATTTGACTGACGATTAATATTTTCCATTTCCAGACACTTTTATCATTTTATAAAGTTAAACAAACTAAGATTTTTATCTGTATTACTAATAAGAGAGGATTGTCATGTAATTACCTGACACTTATTCACTTAACAGATTTGTTAAGTCGATGTGATATATAATAATTGCCACTAATAATGTATTACATAAAACTATTTTTAATATAAAAATATTTATTTTACAACTAGTTATGACCCAATTGATGATAATGGGTGCTGGTAATAGCCCAATTGGAGGTGATGGGTGCTAGTAGTGTCCCAAGTGTAAGTGATGGGTGTTGGTAGTGGCCCAAGTGTAGGTGATGGGTGCTGGTAGTGTCCCAAGTGTAGGTGATGGGTGTTGGTAGTGGCCCAAGTGTAGGTGATGGGTGCTGGTAGTGTCCCAAGTGTAAGTGATGGGTGTTGGTAGTGGCTCAAGGGTAGGTGATGGGTGCTGGTAGTGTCCCAAGTGTAAGTGATGGGTGTTGGTAGTGTCCCAAGTGTAAGTGATGGGTGTTGGTAGTGGCTCAAGTGTAGGTGCTGGTAGTATCCCAAGTGTAAGTGATGGGTGTTGGTAGTGGCCCAAGTGTAGGTGATGGGTTCTGATAGTGGCCTAAAATAAATAAAGGCTTGAGATAGAGGCTCAGATGCAGGTGATGGGTACAGTTAGTGGGTCAGTTGGAGCAGATAGGTGCAGGTAACTGCTACTACTGTAACACTGACAGTAGTAGCTCTGGTAGCGATGGTTAGGGTGGTATCAATGCCAGCGATAGCTCTGGCAGTCATGATTGGGGTATTTCCAGTGACAGCGGTAGGTATGGTAGGGGTAGTAATATTGATAGTGGTAGTGATAGTAGTGATGGTTTGAGTAGCATCAGTGCCAGTGGTAGCTGTGGCAGTGATGGCTGGGGCAGTACCAAGTGACAGTGATAGCTCTTGTAGTTATGTTAGTCGTATTACCAGTGCCAGTGGTAGCTCTGGTAGTGATGCCAGGGGTCGTACCGGTGACAATGGTAGCTCTAGTAGTAATGGCTGGGGTATTATCATTGCCAGAGGTAGCTTTGGTAGTGATGGAAAGGGTAGTAACAATGCCAGCGGAAGCTCTGGTAGTGATGGTTGGGGTAGTACCAATGCCATGGTAGCTCTAGTAGTGATATCAGGGGTTGTAATAGTGACAGTGGTAGTGGTAGTGATGGAAGGGGTAGTACCAGTGAAAGTGGGAGCTATGGTAGTGATTGTAGGGGTAGTACTATTGACAGTGGTAGCTGTGGTAGTGATAGTTGTGGTAGTAACAGTGACAGTGGTAGCTCTGGTAGTCATGGTTGTGGTAGTACTAATAACAGTTGTAGTGATGGAAGGGTTAATAACAGTAACAGTGGTAGCTCTAGTAGTGATAGTATGGCAATTGACAATGGTAGCGCTGGTAGTTATTGTTGCGAAAGTACCAATGACAGTGGTAGCTCTGTTAGCGATGATAGGGGAATTACCATTGACATTGATAGCTATGGTAGTGATGTTTGGGGTTGTATCAGTGCCAGTTGTAGCTCTAGTAGTGATAATAGGGAGTAGTACTAGTGACTGTATAGCTCTGGTAGTGATGGTTGGGGTTGTAATAGTAACAGAGGTATTGATGGTTGAGGTAGTACTAGTGTCAGTGGTGGCTCTGGTAGGGGTAGTACCAGTGACAGTGGTAGCTCTGGTAGTGATTGTTGGGATAATCATAGTGATAGCTATGTTAGTGATAGGTGGTATCGTGCCAGTGATAGTTCATTTTCTACTTTGTTGAATAGAAATATTTAAATCAATTTTAATAAACTGATAATGACATTACTTCATCTCTCATATTCCAAATGACTGCGGACAAAAATCCAGGAAGTTTTCGCGGCTAAGTAATACTGTTTAAGCATGCTGTTAAAAACTACAACTTGCATGACGATTAATATTTTCAGTTTCCAGACACTTTTACCCTTTTACAAAGTTTAACAAACTAAGATTTTTCAGAATTGTTAATAAGAGAGGATTGTCATGTAATTACCAGACACTTATTCACTTAACAGATTTGTTAAGTCGCTGTAAAATATAATAGTTGCCACTGATAATGTATTACGTTAAACGATTTATAATGTAAACCTATTTATTTTATAACTGGTAGTGGCCTACGTGGAGGTGATGGGTGCTGGCAGTGGCCAAAGAGGTGGTTATGGATGCTAGTAGTGACTCAAGTGATGGTGATGGGTGTTGGAAGTGACCCAATTGGAGGTGGTAGGTGCTGGTAGTGACCCAAGTGAAGGTGATGGGAGCTGGTAGTTACCTAAGTGAAGGTGATGTGTGCTGGTAGATGTTGAATTGGAGGTATTGGGTTGATGCTCAATTGGAGGTGATAGGTGCAGATATTGGCTCAAGTGAAGGTGATGGGTGCTGATATTGGCCCAAGATGAGGTGATGGGTTCTAATAGTGGCCTAAGAGAAGGTAATGGGTTGAGGTAAAGGCTCGAGTGTAGGTGATGGGTGCAGGTAGTGGTCCACGTGAAGGTGATGGATGCTGATAGTGGCTCAGATGGAGGTGATGGGTACAGTTAGTGGGTCAGTTGGAGGTAATAGGTGCAGGTAGCAGTAACACTGACAGTAGTAGCTGTGGTAGCGATGGTTAGGGTGGTATCAATGACAGCGTTAGCTCTGGTAGTCATGATTGGGGTATTACCAGTGACAGCGGTAGGGATGATAGGGGTAGAAACATTGAAAGTGGTAGTGATAGTAACGATGGTAGGAGTAGTATCAGTGCCAGTGGTAACTGGGGCAGTACCAGTGACAGTGGAAGCTCTGGTAGTTATGTTAGTCGTAGTACCAGTGACAATGGTACCTCTGGTATTAATGGTATGGGTATTATCAGTGCCAGTGGTAGCTCTGGTAGTCATGGTTGTGGTAGTACCATTAACAGTTGTAGTGATGGAAGGGTTAATAACAGTAACAGTGGTAGCTTTGGTAGTGATAGCAAGGGTAGTACCATTAACAGTGGTAGCTCTGGTAGAGATTGTTGTGACAGTACCAGTGAGAGTGGGCGGTGTGTTAGTGATGATGGAGGTATTACCAGTGACACTGATAGCTATGATAGTGATGATGGGTTCATACTAGATACAGTGGAAGTTCTGGTTGTGATGGTAGGGGTAGTACCGGTGACAGTGGAAGCTCCGGTAGTGATGGTAAGGGTAGTACCGGTGACCGTGGTAGCTCCGGTAGTGATGGTAAGGGTAGTACCGGTGACCGTGGTAGCTCCGGTAGTGATGGTAAGGGTAGTACCGGAGACCGTGGTAGCTCCGGAAGTGATAGTAAGGGTAGTACCGGTGACCGTGGTAGCTCCGGTAGTGATGGTAAGGGTAGTACCGGTGACCGTGGTAGCTTGGTTGTAGTGACCCAAGTGGAGGTAATGGGGTGCTGGTAATAGCTCAATTGGAGGTGATTCGTTATCTTCAGATGATTTCGGGGCTTTTTTTTAGTGTCCCCGCGGCCATGTCCTAGTCCAGGCCTCTACCCCCAGGAAGCAGCCCGTGACAGCTGACTAACACCCAGGACCTATTTTACTGCTAGGTAACAGGGGCATAGGGTGAAAGAAACTCTGCCCATTATTTTTCCCCGGCGCCTGGGATCGAACCCAGGACCACAGGATCACAAGTCCCGCGTGCTGTCCGCTCGGCCGACCGGCTCCCATGGGATGCTGGTAGTGATAGGTGCTGGTAGTGATGGGTGCTGGTAGTGGCCAAGAAGGTGATGATGGGTGCTTGTAGTGTCCCAAGTGTAGGTAATGGGTGCTGGTAATGTCCCAAGTGTTGGTGATGGGAGTTGGAAGTGGTCCAATTGGAGGTATTGGGTGACGGTAGAGACCCAAGTGGAGGCGATGGGGTGCAGATATTGGCTCAAGTGAAGGTGATGGGTGTTGATATTGGCCCAAGATGAGGTTATGGGTTCTAATAGTGGCCTAAGCGAAGGTAATGGGTTGAGGTAAAGACTCGAGTGTAGGTGATGGGTTGCAGGGAGTGGTCCACGTGAAGGTGATGGATGCTGATAGTGGCTCGGATGGAAGTGATGGGTGCAGATAGTGGCCCAAGTGGAGGTAATGGGTGCAGGTAGCAGTAACACTGACAGTAGTAGCTCAGGTAGCGATGGTTAGAGTGGTATCAATGCCAGCGTTAGCTCTGGTAGTCAGGATTGAGGTATTACCAGTGACAGCGGTAGGGATGGAAGGGGTTGTAACATTGTAAGTGGTAGTGAAAGTAGTGATGGTAAGAGTGGTAGCTCTTAATCAGTGCCAGTGGTAGCTGTGACAGTGATGTCTGGGGCAGTACCAGTGACAGTGGAAGTTCTGGTAGTTATGTTTGTCGTTGTACCAGTGACAGTAGGAGCTCTGGTAGTGATTTTTGGGGTATTATCAGTGCCAGTGGTAGCTCTGGTAGTGATGGTAAGGGTAGTACCAATGCCAGTGGAAGCTCTGGTAGTGATGGTTGGGGTAGTACCAATGCCAGTGGTAGCTCTAGTAGTGATATCAGGGGTAGTAACAGTGACAGTGGAAGTTCTAGTGGTGAGTGTAGGGGTAGTACCAGTGTCAATGGTAGTGATGGAATGGGGTAGTACCAGTGGCAGTGGGAGCTCTGGTAGTGATTGTAGGGGTAGTACTATTGACAGTGGTATCTCTGGTAGTGATAGTTGTGGTAATACCAGTGAGAATGGTAGTGATTGTAGGGGTAGTAACAGTGACAGTGGTAGCTCTGGTAGTCATGGTTGTGGTAGTACCAATGACAGTTGTAGTGATGGAATGGTTAGTAACAGTGACAGTGGTAGTTCTGGTAGTGATAGTAGGGGTAGTACCATTGACAGTGGTATCGCTGGTAGTGATTGTTGCGAAAGTACCAATGGCAGTGTTAGCTCTGTTAGTGATGATAGGGGTATTACCAGTGACATTGATAGCTATGGTCGGTATAGGGGAGCCGGTCGGCCGAGCGGACAGCACGCTGGAATTGTGATCCTGGGTTCGATCCCAGGGGCCGGCGAAAAACAATGGGCAGAGTTTCTTTCACCCTATGCCCCTGTTACCTAGCAGTAAAATAGGTACCTGGGTGTTAGTCAGCTGTCATGGGATGCTTCCTGGGGGTGGAGGCTTGGTCGAGGACCGGGCCGCGGGGACACTAAAGCCCCGAAATCATCTCAAGATAACCTCATGATGGTAGTGATGGTTGGGGTCGTACCAGAGACAGTGGTAGTTCTAGAACCGGTGACAGTGGAAGCTCCGGTAGTGATGGTAGGGATAGTACCGGTGCCAGTGGTAGCTCTGGTAGGGATAGTACCGGTGCCAGTGGTAGCTCTGGTAGTGATTGTAGAGGGTAGTAGCACTGAGAGTGGTAGCTCTGGTAATGTTGGTTGGGGTAGTAACAGTGACTCTGGTAGCTCTTGTAGTGATATAGTGGTAATACCAGTGACAGTGGTAGCTCTGGTAGTGATGGTTGGGGTAGTATCATTGACAGTGGATCGTCTGATAGTGATTCTAGTGATAATAAAAGTGTGTGAGTTGATGTGTGAATTGATGGAGAGGCACAACTGCACTCATATATGATGGTGAGGATTTTTTTTTGTGAATGATTGCTGGCTGCCAGTAGCAGCAAGCTGTAGCTGTTGCACAACAGGTGGAGAGAAGTTTCCATGCGAGGACAGAGTTCCAGTCTTGGTGCCGCATACGAAGAGCTGTGCTGTGGTGAGTTGCAGATGTGTGGTTGGTAGAGGAGCTTGTAGTTGATGTATACAATGATTTTGTCCTGGTTGGCAGTGGTATTGGTGTCAGATGTTGACTTGTTAGCTCATAGTTCGTGCCTGTTATATATATATTGGATCAGGAGGTTCCCATTCCTCATCACGTAAGAGGGTTACTAAGTATCCTGGGCCGTGGGTAATTCCTGTTGTGGATATACCGCCTGACGTTTTGTTGTAGTTATATCCTCCTTGTTCTGTGGGGCTGATCTCGTATCTCATAGTTGGTAGTGTTAAATGCCGTAAAGGGATCGTCACGACTCGGTAAGTGTTCTTCATTTTGTATAACTGCGTTACTGGGAGTTTGTGGAGGCGTCTATTCAACGGTTCTATCTTTAATTGAGTGTGGAGACAGTCATTCCTAATTTTGTCGGCAAGTGTCACTCATGCTACAAATCTGAGTGCTCTATTTTGAACTCTTTGAAGTTTCAACATATTTGACAGTTAGTAAGAGCAAGCGGGGTGTATGGGTATTCTAGGATTGATCGAATAAGCATTCTGTATAGGTGTAGCTTCACGTGTTCTGGAGCTTGCCTGAATCGGTACAGCCGAGCTAGTAGTGCTTTGGCTAAGGCCTCTTTTTTACTGATATGCTTGGTGGAATTCAAAAGTATCGATATTACATTGCCCAGAATTGTAGTGGAGTTCTTAACCTGTATTAACGTGCCACCGATTTTGATGACCTCGAGTGAACTAACCCAGCTGCCCACCGAGCACAATTCAATCTAGTTAGTGTTTGTCACGATTTTTCAGTCTTGTTCCCAACTTGCTGTCGCTCCTAGTTCCTCTTTCGTCTTCCTTATGATTGACTCGTGTTTAGTTCCTTGGCCAGCAGGCATCGACGACACTACATGAATGACATTGTCCGCGAACTGAGTGATAATAGTGTCGTTATAAATAGGGCGTGGCAATCGTTACAAAGAGATTGAGGAGCAATGGGCTGATGCACGATCCCTAAAGAACTCCAGCTGTCGGGGAAAAGGCTTCAGCTTCCTTGTTGCTAAACAGTGGAATTATTGATCTTAGAATTTTTTTTTACATGTCTTAAAAGGGTCCAGTTGTGGTGTGATATGGATTGCAGCTTGAAGAGCAGACCATTATGCAATAAACTATCAAAGGCCTTGTTGACATCTCTGGTTGATATTAATGCTGTTTCCTGATACTGTCTGCTGCATCATAAATTATATTGATGGCATTTTGTGTTGTTCTGCGGTTCCTAAAACCAAACTATTTTTCAGTATCCAGGTGGTGGTACTCCATGTAGTAGTTAATACGATTTGAGAGCATTTTCTCAAAGCAATTTCCTGTCGACTCCAACAGGGAGATAGGCCTATAGTTTCCAGGGACATGTCTGCTTTTGCCTGGCATCGGAATAAGGATCATTTTGGCAGTTTTAAATACTTGTGGGTAGTGGCCTGAGACGGGGATGGCGTTGAAGACATTGAGCATGGACTGCAAGTTAGTTAAGAGGCAGAAGCTTCAGTTAGTTGACTGTTATTCCTGAGAAACCTGGCGCTTTGTTCCTCGTTTTCTTTAATACTTCTAGCAGTTCCCGTAGGGTGATGGGTCGGGTGATCGGGTGCTCTGGGTCAAGGAGTGCGGTGTCCACTAGAGGCCTGCTAGACAGGTTCTCCACATTTTCAGCAACCCATTGGTTGACTGTACGGAGGTTGTCATTGTTGATTTGGCTGTTGTTTTCTGTAAAGATTTCCGCCCAAACTAATCCCCTAAGATTAGCCTGCAGGTGTACATCTTCCACTCTGGTGGTTATTACCTCGTTGTTGTCATCAGTATATGTATAGCTGAGATGCGAAAGCGGTGTCTTTGACGATCCTAGGAGTTGTCTGATCTTTCCCCAGACTCTGGCAGGTTCTCTCTTGTACTGGTTCACTTGGTTGACTAGAATACCCCAAATATGACGTTTGTGTAGGAGTGTGAGGCCTAAGACTTCACGTCTGAGGGACTGAATAATTTGGAAGGATGGCTGGCCTGTGCTTAGGCGCCTCACACATTCTTGCTGGTAATGCCTCATTTTATCCTTGATCTCTCTGGTCGGTTTGTATTGCTGAATTGTTCTGGTGTTAGTTAGGTCACAATTCATCATAGTTGCTTCAGTAATGAGAGAATGTATGAAGGCAATTACTGTGTAAATGTCCTGGACCGGTTGATTGTCAAGATCAGCTTTTTGATCCGTGCCAAGGAACTCCATTTATTGGCGAAATCGAAGCGTGTTTAGTTTGGGTCTGGTGCGTCCCAGAATTCTAAAGGGAGATGCTTGGAGGTGGAGAATAACAGGTATGTGATCTGAACCCACATCATTACCTGGGAGAATTCAACTGTGAAAGATATTGCATTCAACATTCGTCAGTATAATATCAGGTTTTCCTTGCTGGTTACCTACAAATAATGACGACTTTATATAGACTGTTACAGGGTTACCTTTCTGCTACCAAAATAAAAACATCAGAACACGTTTTATGCTTACTGGGAAATAGTTAATTCTAATGAAAACACATTGATTTTTATAATTTTTAATGAAAACAACGTTTCCATATGCATTTTAATATTATAACTAACATGAATCTCGCCTTTTCGTTTGATGTAAAAATCATCGAATTTGGTAATATATTGACGTTTTTTCACGTTTTTCCATGATGTGTGATTTTAGGCAAAAACAATCGAATTTATTAATATTTCCATACTATTTCATGTTTTCTCACAATATGGGATTTGACAACTTACCTCGCAATTTTTGCAATGTATTGAATATTTTAACTAGTGTTCTTGCATTTGATTAATTAAAAAAATCATCGAATTTAGAAATATATTTACTTTTTTCATATTTCTTTGCTCTATGTGTTTTAACCAAATATAGACAATTTGGGCAATATTTTGGTGTTTTCCCACATTTATATGAATTTTCAGATAATGTTAATAATTAAATAAACATATAATAAATATGATGCTAACCTAAAATTGATGTCAAATTTATCCTCAATATTTTATTTTCAATCAATCATTTGCACCTCCTTAAAATAGTGGGAGATATAGATTAAGAGAGATATGATGTTTTTATTGCATATTTGAATATTTCAGTATTATTTGTATTGGAAAAGACATTTTCATGTACATTTTAATGATCAAAATAACACGAAATCTCGCCCTATGATTTGAAGTAAAAATCAGCAAATTTTTTATTATATTGCCGTTTTTTCACGTTTTTCATGTTTGTGATTTCAAGTAAAAATAATTAAATTTACTAATTTTTCGATTTAATTTTACGTTTTCTCACGATATGTGATTTGACCTACAAGTCTCAGAACATCGCAATATTTTGCATTTTTTACCTCGTTTTGTTGCATTTTTTTTTGCTTTCAAATTTATCAAATTTAGCAATATTTTTCTGACATTTTCATCATTCCTTGCTTTATGTGATATAATCCAAATATCGACGATCTAGACATTATTTTGTCGGTTCCCACGTTTTTAAGAATTTTTTTTTAATGTTATTAATTAAATATATATATATATATATATATATATATATATATATATATATATATATATATATATATATATATATATATATATATACATATATATATATATATATATATATATATATATATATATATATATATATATATATATATATATATATATATATATATATATGAGCTCCGCCATCTCCGCCATCTGAGGCGCTGAAGGAGCTGTTCAACTTGTGACAAGCAGCTTTGTACCCTGCATGTAATCAATATTATAACTTTTTTTGTGTAATGATGTGTAATGATTTCAAATAAAGTTAGATAAATATACACACTTACCAAAAGAATAGGGGTGGCAGGAGAAGAAAATATCAAAGTGCTCAGTGAGGATCCACCAGGTCTTCTCTGAGTACTCTTTATTTTCTTCTCCGAGGCTATGGGTCCCTACACTTGCACCAGAGGTGGTACACCTATATATATATATATATATATATATATATATATATATATATATATATATATATATATATATATATATATATATATATATATATATATATATATATATATATATAAGAAATACGATCCAAAGAAATTGAAGGCACATATCACCTTAAATACTTTTTAAATCAAGCATTTGCTCCTCAAATTTAACCCCAATATTCCATACTCAATATTTAATATCAGAAAAGTTACCATAGGAATAACTGGCATGTGGCAACCAAGCGTTCTTAGCGGCGTCGCATTTTGATCCTTTGAGGTCGGCTCTTCCTGTTATTGTAAAGCAGAATTTACCAAGCGTTGGATTTTTCACCCACCAATAAGGAACCTGAGCTGGGTTTAGACTGTCATGAGACAGGCTAGTTTTACTCAACTGTTAAACGGAGTCGTTGCGACAGCAGTCCTGCTCAGCACGAGAGGAACAGCAGGTCCGGACCAATAGTTCCGTTCTTAGTCGATCGGCAAGTGGAGCGAGGCTACGTCCATAAGATTATGCCTGAAAGCCTCTAAGGTAGAATCCCTGCTGGAGAAGCAACGATATCGTGTATAGCTGGCATTGAAATAGTAAGAAACCGGATTCTAAAGGAAAGACACCTGTGCCGTTCCGGATTTCACTATCTCTCTCGGGAGGAGGGAGGCGACGCGAGGGGCTGTGCGTGGAATGAACCCATGTAAGGGGAACCCAAGGAAGTCGTGCCAAGCAGTGCGTATGCCTCCATCCAAATATGGAAATATCTAATGCTAACGTGATGCACCGAATCATTCGTAGATGATTTACGTACCAGTCAAGGTGCTGTAGGTGGCAGAGCAGCATCATCACTGTGATCCGCTTAGAATTCTCCCTTGTAGGCTGGAGGTTTCGTCATGCCCCCTGATGGAGACAACCCTCTGATGAGAGCCTTGAGTGATGCAGCGACGGCATTTGCATCACGTCTCAGATAGTATCCTTCATGTCTTTGAGAGTACCCTTCATGTCCCTGAGAGTATCCTTGATGTCTGAGAGAATCCTTAATATCTCTGAGGATTATCCATAATGGATATGAGAGTATCATTCACGTCTAAGAGTATCTTTCATGTCTCTGAGAGTATGCTTAATGTTTTGAGAGTATCCTTCATATCTTTGAGAGTATGCTTTATGTCTCTGAGAGTATCCTTCATGTCTCGAAGAGTATCTTTCATGTCTCTGAGATTATCCTTCATGGATATTGGAGTATCCTTCATGTCTGAGAATATCCTTTGTTTCTCTGGGAGTATCCTTCATTTCTCCGACTAAGACTTTTTGCTCGATGGTACCCATGTAGAAGTTTGCAAACAGACTGTGGATGAAACAATCGGGATGATAGCCGACAGAGTGTACTGTGATCCGGCATGTACTCCTCTTGACATACCAGAAAACAGTCTAAGGAAACTACTCCAAGCTTGTACTAAAGATGCACCCTTCTTGAGCCCGGATGGACACATGTATAAGCAAGTAGATGGGGTCGCCATGGGTTCTCCCCTAGGTGTCCTGTTTGCAAACTTCTACATGGGTATCATCGAGCAAAAAGTCTTAGTCGACATGAACTTGAAACCGGCCATATACTGCAGGTATGTTGACGACATTTTTACACAGGTACCTGATGTTAGACATCTGCAGGAGCTGAAGGAGGCATTTGAGCAGAATTCTGTGTTGCGTTTCACTTACGAGATGGAGAAGGATGGGAAGTTGCCCTTTCTAGATGTAAGAGTCATGGAAAGGAGCGGAGTTTTCCACACTGCAGGCTACACTAAGGAAACAAACATAGGAATGTGCCTGAATGCCAACAGTGACTGCCCGGACAGGTACAAGAGGAGTGTTGTTAACGCTTATGTCAACCGTGCCCTCAGCCACAGCTCAGAATGGAAGCAAGTCGACGAAGAACTCTGTAGGGTAAGGCAGGTCCTAGTCAACAACGGCTTCTCCAATGGTTTCGTGGAAGACATCATAAGAAGGAAAGTGAAACGCCATGCAACCTCTGAAGAAACAACTAACACAACACCTATACCCCCCTATTAGAGTATTTTACAGGAACTTCTTTTCCACAGCCCATAAAACGGAGGAAAGGGTCCTGAAAGATATTGTCAGTAGAAACGTTATCCCTACAGACAAAAATCAGGAGATACAACTGACAATTTACTATAAAACCAGAAAAACGGCCAGCCTACTCATGAGAAACTCTCCAGACACAAAGCAGAACGCTTTAAAAGAGACCAACGTCATCTATGCCTTCAAATGCCCTCTTGGGGACTGTAAGCCTCAAAAAACCCAGTATATAGGCAAGACAACAACATGTCTTTCCAGGCGTTTAACGATGCATAAGCAACAGGGCTCCATTGAGGAACATATATTCTCTTCCCACAAACAAACCATCACCAGAGAAATCTTAGCAAACAACACAGAAATCATCGATAGATACAGCGATAGCAGGCGGCTTGACGTCTGCGAGGCACTACACATCAAGAAGTCAACACCAGCAATCAACAGCCAATTAATGCACAACTATATTCTACCCACTTCAAGACTCCGCTCCAATATAGAAGCATCAAGAAATATGGACCAATAGGCTTTCTACAATTACTTCCATTCAATACCCATTGTTTCGTGTTCTGTCTTGTGTTAGAATTAAATACCCATTTAATACCCATTGTTCAAAGTTCGTTTTCACCTCATCCACCTCACCCAAATGTAGATATAAACTCGAAGATGTGCAAAGCTGTATTCAATTTCAGTTGTGTATTTGTAAACTAAAGTCTTTGAAAATGTAATAAGTTTTACGAAACGCGCTCAAGTGTCGCGTCAGACTAGAAATAAAAATGAATTTTGGAGAATTGATCTTTGAATTACCATCAATAGTGAAAAGATACGTAAGAAAGATAGAGACAATTCGTGTTAGAATTATTAATCTTACTTTTTCGGTCATATTTAATAATATATATATATATATATATATATATATATATATATATATATATACGTAGATATATGACCGAACCTAACCAACCCTACCTAACCTAACCTAACCTATCTTTATAGGTTAGGTTGGGTTAGGTAGCCGAAAAAGTTAGGTTAGGTTAGGTTAGGTAGGTTAGGTAGTCGAAAAACAATTAATTCATGAAAACTTGGCTTATTAGGCAAATCGGGCCCTGCATAGTAGGCTGAGAAGTGAGTTCTGGCTACTAGGTACGACATATATATATATATATATATATATATATATGTAATGAGGTAGTAATTTTAAATTGTATTTTGTTAAGAAACGGTGAAAAACAGCAAAATATTGCCTAATTCGTCTATATCTAGTTGAAATCGAATAAAGTAAAGAAGGATGAAAACGTCAAAATATTGCTAAATTCAATGATTCATAGAACAAATTAGAATGCAAGAAGACTCGCTGAAAAATGCAATGTATTGCAAAGTCCTTAGATATGAAGGTCAAGTCATATATTGTGAGAAGACATGAAATAGTATAAAAATATAAGTAAATTCAACATTTTTTTCTTAAAATCACACTCCATGAAAAGCGTGCCAAAAAATATCCATATATTACCAAATTCAATTATTTTTGCTTCAGATCATTAGGAGAGATTTTGTTTTATTTAGATCATTAAAGTGCATATAAAAATTTTGATTCCAATACAAATTATCTAAATCAATGTGTTTTCATTAGAATTCACTGTAATGTTCTTAATTTTCCGTTTATATTACAGTAAGAAAATGCTGACATAAAACAGCTCTAATCCGGCTTATACCATAATAAAATTATTTTTAATTTACCATAATAACATAAATTTACCATAATAACACGATTTTTCTCATTATCTATATCTCTTTCATTATTTCAAGGACGTGCAAATAGTTGATTGAAAATAACGTATTTAAGATAAAATTGCTATCAATTTAGGGTTTGCATCACATATATACCTTATATAATCATGAATTATAACAGTATTATCAAAATTCTTAAAAAGGGTAAAAAATGGCAAAATAATGCCTTAATCGTCTATATTTCGTTTAAATCACATAAAAGAAAGTAGGACGAAAAACTTCAAAATATTGCTTAATTCGATAATTTTTAGAACAAATCAAAATTCAAGAACGCTTGTTAAGTTACGCAATGAACTGCGAAATTCTGAGATTAGTAGATCAAATCACGTATCGGTAGAACACATGAAAAGTATCAAAATATTAGTAATTCGATTATTTTTACCAGAAATCACACACCAAAAAAACGTAAAAAAACTTCCATATATTACCGAGTTCAATGATTTTTACTTCATATCATAAAGTAAGATTTTGTGTTATTCAAACGTTTAAACGGCACATGAAAAAGATGTTTCCAGTACAAATAATATACATCAATGAGTTTTCATTAGAATTCACTATAATGTTATTGATTCTCTGTTTATATTACCGAAAAAAGATGTACACGTAAAACAGCTCTAACCCATCTGAAGCGTTGAAATATGCAATAAATACTCAATTTCCTTATAAATCAATATATCACTCACTATTTGAACGAGGTGCAAATGGTTGATTGAAAATGAAGTATTAGGGATAAATTTGCCATTAATTACGGGTTTGAATCATATATATCGTATATTTAATAAATTATTAACATTAAATTGAAAATTCTTTTAAACGTGGGGAAAACGTCAAAATATTGAGTAAATCGATTGTATAGTATAATGTATATTGTATATTGCTAAATTCGATGATTTTTAGTACAAATTATAATGCAAGAAAACCCTCTAAAGAACGCAATGAATTGCGAAATTTTGAGATTTGTAGGTCAAATCACATATCGGTAGAAAACATGAAAATTGTCAAAATATTAGAAATTTGATTGTTTTTACCCGAAATCACACACCAAGCAAAACGTGAAAAACTTCAATATATTACCAAATTCGATGATATTACTTCAAAGCATAAAGTGAGATTTCGTATTATTTACATCCATAAAATGCACTTGGCGATGTTTTTTCCATTACAAATGATAAAAATAAATGTGTTTTCTAAAGAATTCACTCTAATGTTCATGATTTTTCATTTATATTATCGCAAGAAGATATAGACATAATCCAGCTCTAATCTAAGTGAAACGTCAAAATTTGCATAAAAACTAGATTTATTTCTTAATAAATATCTCTCGCTATTTTAACGAGGTGCAAATGATTGATTGGAAATATAATATTGAGGATTAAATTTGCAAATGCCGTCGCTGCATCACTCAAGGCTCTCATCAGAGGGTTGTCTCCATCAGGGGGCATGACGAAACCTCCAGCCTACAAGGGAGAATTCTAAGCGGATCACAGTGAGGATGCTGCTCTGCCACCTACAACACCCTGACTGGTACGTAAATCATCTACGAATGATTCGGTGCATCACGTTAGCATTAGATATTTCCATATGTGGATGGAGGCATACGCACTGCTTGGCACGACTTCCTTGGGTTCCCCTTACATGGGTTCATTCCACGCACAGCCCCTCGCGTCGCCTCCCTCCTCCCGAGAGAGATAGTGAAATCCGGAACGGCACAGGTGTCTTTCCTTTAGAATCCGGTTTCTTACTATTTCAATGCCAGCTATACACGATATCGTTGCTTCTCCAGCAGGGATTCTACCTTAGAGGCTTTCAGGCATAATCTTATGGACGTAGCCTCGCTCCACTTGCCGATCGACCAAGAACGGAACTATTGGTCCGGACCTGCTGTTCCTCTCGTGCTGAGCAGGACTGCTGTCGCAACGACTCCGTTTAACAGTTGAGTAAAACTAGCCTGTCTCATGACAGTCTAAACCCAGCTCAGGTTCCTTATTGGTGGGTGAAAAATCCAACGCTTGGTAAATTCTGCTTTACAATAACAGGAAGAGCCGACCTCAAAGGATCAAAATGCGACGCCGCTAAGAACGCTTGGTTGCCACATGCCAGTTATTCCTATGGTAACTTTTCTGATATTAAATATTGAGTATGGAATATTGGGGTTAAATTTGAGGAGCAAATGCTTGATTTAAAAAGTATTTAAGGTGATATGTGCCTTCAATTTCTTTGGATCGTATTTCTTATATATATATATATATATATATATATATATATATATATATATATATATATATATATATAGGTGTACCACCTCTGGTGCAAGTGTAGGGACCCATAGCCTCGGAGAAGAAAATAGAGAGTACTCAGAGAAGACCTGGTGGATCCTCACTGAACACTTTGATATTTTCTTCTCCTGCCAACCCCTATTCTTTTGGTAAGTGTGTATATTTATCTAACTTTATTTGAAAATGTCATTACACAAAAAAAGTTATAATATTGATTACATGCAGGGTACAAAGCTGCTTGTCACAAGTTGAACAGCTCCTCCAGCGCCTCAGATGGCGGAGATGGCGGAGCTCATATATATATATATATATATATATATATATATATATATATATATATATATATATATATATATATATATATATATATATATATATATATATATATTAGTATATTTTGGTAGCAGTCTTTCCTGTAGACATATATTATTAAATATGACCGAAAAAGTAAGATTAATAATTCTAACACGAATTTTCTGAATCTTTCGTACATTTCGTTTCACTGTTGGAGGTAAATCAAAAATCAATTCTCCAAAATTCATTTTTATTTCTAGTCTGACGCGACACGAGCGCGTTTCGTAAAACTTATTACATTTTCAAAGACTTTAGTTCACAAATACACAACTGAATAGAACTTACGCATCTCCGATTTTATATCTACATTTGAGTGAGGTGGAAGGGGTGATGTGGCATTAACACAAGACAGAACAAGATGTGGTATTAATAGGGTATTAATTTCATCAACACAAGACAGAACAAGAGTATTAATAGGGTATTAATTTCATCAACAATCTGGTTCAGAAAGAACTCCGAGTGTCATTTATTTTAAACTATGAGAAATTACCTTGTGCTCCCGAGGAATTTTCCCGTCCTTCAAGGTGTGTTCACTAGATTTAAAGGTTATTGTCGGAGGTTTACCAGGCACCTTGGTAATCTTAAGCTTTCCAACGTCATGGCCAGCACAGTCTGCCCACTTGTCCCCCAAATATTTAGGTACCTTGACCAGCCACAGCCCACGGCTGCAATTCGTAATATCCAAGTCCATCTTAGACTGTTGGCTCATGATGGAAAACACGAGAATATATAGTTACTTGACCACATTATAAAACGTCTTAATACCCTATGAAATTAATACCCTATTAATACTCTTGTTCTGTCTTGTGTTGATGAAATTAATACCCTATTAATACCACATCTTGTTCTGTCTTGTGTTAATGCCACATCACCCCTTCCACCTCACTCAAATGTAGATATAAAATCGGAGATGCGTAAGTTCTATTCAGTTGTGTATTTGTGAACTAAAGTCTTTGAAAATGTAATAAGTTTTACGAAACGCGCTCGTGTCGCGTCAGACTAGAAATAAAAATGAATTTTGGAGAATTGATTTTTGATTTACCTCCAACAGTGAAACGAAATGTACGAAAGATTGAGAAAATTCATGTTAGAATTATTAATCTTACTTTTTCGGTCATATTTAATAATATATATATATATATATATATATATATATATATATATATATATATATATATATATATATATATATATATATATATATATATACACAACTTTAGAACACTTTCCCACCAGGAGACTCAAACCCTAGCCAGCACAGAAGCCTTCCAGCAACTGGCATAACAGGTACGCCTTAACCCACTCCACCACCTGCTCAGACCCTTAAAAGAGATGGTAATTTCGGAGTATTTATACACTCCAAAGATATACCACCTCCCAAGAGCACTAGAGCAAGTGAGGGGTCATTTTTACGTTTTTTTCATCCAGTCCCTGTTAATATGGGAGAACACTGTGTCTATGCTTAAGGCACAACTCTCCGAAACACGAGAGTGAAGTATACAACTTTAGAACACTTTCCCACCAGGAGACTCGAACCCTAGCCAGCACAGAAGCCTTCCAGCAACTGGCATAACAGGTACGCCTTAACCCACTCCACCACCTGCTCAGACCCTTAAAAGAGATGGTAATTTCGGAGTATTTATACACTCCAAAGATAGATGTGGTGAAATATATAGAATATGTGGTGAAATATGTGGTGAAATATATATAGAAGGGAGGGGGATAGATGTGGCGGGCCACGTAGAGGGGGGGGGGACAGGCGGGCCACGTAAAGGGGGGGGCAGGCGGGCCATGTAGAGGGAGGGGGGCAGGCGGGCCACATAGAGGGGGGCAGGCGGGCCACGTAGAGGGGGGGGGCAGTCGGGCCACGTAGAGGGGGGGCAGGCGGGCCACGTAGGGGGGGGGGGGGGCAGGCGGGCCACGTAGAGGGGGGGGGCAGACCCCCTCCCTTCTGCACATAGGGTTTCTGGATGAAAAAAAACGTAAAAATGACCCCTCACTTGCTCTAGTGCTCTTGGGAGGTGGTATATCTTTGGAGTGTATAAATACTCCGAAATTACCATCTCTTTTAAGGGTCTGAGCAGGTGGTGGAGTGGGTTAAGGCGTACCTGTTATGCCAGTTGCTGGAAGGCTTCTGTGCTGGCTAGGGTTCGAGTCTCCTGGTGGGAAAGTGTTCTGAAGTTGTATACTTCACTCTCGTGTTTAGGAGAGTTGGGCATATATATATATATATATATGTATATATATATATATATATATATATATATATATATATATATATATATATATATATATATATATATATTTAATTAATAACATTAACAAAAAATTCTTAAAAACGTGGGAAACCGACAAAATAAGGTCTAGATCGTCGATATTTGGATTATATCACATAAAGCAAGGAATGATGAAAATGTCAGAAAAATATTGCTAAATTTGATAAATTTGAAAGCAAAAAAAAATCCAACAAAATTAGGTAAAAAATGCAAAATATTGCGAAATTCTGAGACTTGTAGGTCAAATCACATATCGTGAGAAAACGTAAAATTGAATCGAAAAATTAGTAAATTTAATTATTTTTACTTGAAATCACAAACATGGAAAACGTGAAAAAACGGCAATATAATAAAAAATTTGCTGATTTTTACTTCAAATCATAGGGCGAGATTTCGTGTTATTTAGATCATTAAAATGTACATGAAAATGTCTTTTCCAATACAAATAATACTGAAATATTCAAATATGCAATAAAAACATCATATCTCTCTTAATCTATATCTCCCACTATTTCAAGAAGGTGCAAATGATTGATTGAAAATAAAATATTGAGGATAAATTTGACATCAATTTTAGGTTAGCATCATATTTATTATATGTTTATTTAATTATTAACATTATCTGAAAATTCATATAAATGTGGGAAAACACCAAAATATTGCCCAAATTGTCTATAGTTGGTTAAAACACATAGAGCAAAGAAATATGAAAAAAGTAAATATATTTCTAAATTCGATGATTTTTTTAATTAATCAAATGCAAGAACACTAGTTAAAATATTCAATACATTGCAAAAATTGCGAGGTAAGTTGTCAAATCCCATATTGTGAGAAAACATGAAATAGTATGGAAATATTAATAAATTCGATTGTTTTTGCCTAAAATCACACATCATGGAAAAACGTGAAAAAACGTCAATATATTACCAAATTCGATGATTTTTACATCAAACGAAAAGGCGAGATTCATGTTAGTTATAATATTAAAATGCATATGGAAATGTTGTTTCCATTAAAAATTATAAAAATCAATGTGTTTTCATTAGAATTAACTATTTCCCAGTAAGCATAAAACGTGTTCTGATGTTTTTATTTTGGTAGAAGAAAGGTGACACTGTAACAGTCTATATAAAGTCGTCATTATTTGTAGGTAACCAGCAAGGAAAACCTGATATTATACTGACGAATGTTGAATGCAATATCTTTCACAGTTGAATTCTCCCAGCTAATGATGTGGGTTCAGATCACATACCTGTTATTCTCCACCTCCAAGCATCTCCCTTTAGAATTCTGGGACGCACCAGACCCAAACTAAACACGCTTCGATTTCGCCAATAAATGGAGTTCCTTGGCACGGATCAAAAAGCTGATCTTGACAATCAACCGGTCCAGGACATTTACACAGTAATTGCCTTCATACATTCTCTCATTACTGAAGCAACTATGATGAATTGTGACCTAACTAACACCAGAACAATTCAGCAATACAAACCGACCAGAGAGATCAAGGATAAAATGAGGCATTACCAGCAAGAATATGTGAGGCGCCTACGCACAGGCCAGCCATCCTTCCAAATTATTCAGTCCCTCAGACGTGAAGTCTTAGGCCTCACACTCCTACACAAACGTCATATTTGGGGTATTCTAGTCAACCAAGTGAACCAGTACAAGAGAGAACCTGCCAGAGTCTGGGGAAAGATCAGACAACTCCTAGGATCGTCAAAGACACCGCTTTCGCATCTCAGCTATACATATACTGATGACAACAACGAGGTAATAACCACCAAAGTGGAAGATGCACACCTGCAGGCTAATCTTAGGGGATTAGTTTGGGCGGAAATCTTTACAGAAAACAACAGCCAAATCAACAATGACAACCTCCGTACAGTCAACCAATGGGTTGCTGAAAATGTGGAGAACCTGTCTAGCAGGCCTCTAGTGGACACCGCACTCCTTGACCCAGAGCACCCGATCACCCGACCCATCACCCTACGGGAACTGCTAGAAGTATTAAAGAAAACGAGGAACAAAGCGCCAGGTTTATCAGGAATAACAGTCAACTAACTGAAGCTTCTGCCTCTCAACTAACTTGCAGTCCATGCTCAAGGTCTTCAACGCCATCCTCGTCTCAGGCCACTACCCACAAGTATTTAAAACTGCCAAAATGAACCTTATTCCGATGCCAGGCAAAAGCAGACATGTCCCTGGAAACTATAGGCCTATCTCCCTGTTGGAGTCGACAGGAAATTGCTTTGAGAAAATGCTCTCAAATCGTATTAACTACTACATGGAGTACCACCACCTGGATACTGAAAAATAGTTTGGTTTTAGGAACCGCAGATCAACACAAAATGCCATCAATATAATTTATGATGCAGCAGACAGTATCAGGAAACAGCATTAATATCAACCAGAGATGTCAACAAGGCCTTTGATAGTTTATTGCATAATGGTCTGCTCTTCAAGCTGCAATCCATACCACACCACAACTGGACCCTTTTAAGACATGTAAAAAAAAATTCTAAGATCAATAATTCCACTGTTTAGCAACAAGGAAGCTGAAGCCTTTTCCCCGACAGCTGGAGTTCTTTAGGGATCGTGCATCAGCCCATTGCTCCTCAATCTCTTTGTAACGATTGCCACGCCCTATTTATAACGACACTATTATCACTCAGTTCGCGGACAATGTCATTCATGTAGTGTCGTCGATGCCTGCTGGCCAAGGAACTAAACACGAGTCAATCATAAGGAAGACGAAAGAGGAACTAGGAGCCACAGCAAGTTGGGAACAAGACTGAAAAATCGTGACAAACACTAACTAGATTGAATTGTGCTCGGTGGGCAGCTGGGTTAGTTCACTCGAGGTCATCAAAATCGGTGGCACGTTAATACAGGTTAAGAACTCCACTACAATTCTGGGCAATGTAATATCGGTACTTTTGAATTCCACCGAGCATATCAGTAAAAAAGAGGCCTTAGCCAAAGCACTACTAGCTCGGCTGTACCGATTCAGGCAAGCTCCAGAACACGTGAAGCTACACCTATACAGAATGCTTATTCGATCAATCCTAGAATACCCATACACCCCGCTTGCTCTTACTAACTGTCAAATATGTTGAAACTTCAAAGAGTTCAAAATAGAGCACTCAGATTTGTAGCATGAGTGACACTTGCCGACAAAATTAGGAATGACAGTCTCCTCACTCAATTAAAGATAGAACCGTTGAATAGACGCCTCCACAAACTCCCAGTAACGCAGTTATACAAAATGAAGAACACTTACCGAGTCGTGACGATCCCTTTACGGCATTTAACACTACCAACTATGAGATACGAGATCAGCCCCACAGAACAAGGAGGATATAACTACAACAAAACGTCAGGCGGTATATCCACAACAGGAATTACCCACGGCCCAGGATACTTAGTAACCCTCTTACGTGATGAGGAATGGGAACCTCCTGATCCAATATATATATAACAGGCACGAACTATGAGCTAACAAGTCAACATCTGACACCAATACCACTGCCAACCAGGACAAAATCATTGTATACATCAACTACAAGCTCCTCTACCAACCACACATCTGCAAGTCACCACAGGACTGCTCTTCGGATGCGGCACCAAGACTGGAACTCTGTCCTCGCATGGTAACTTCTTTCCACCTGTTGTGCAACAGCTACAGCTTGCTGCTACTGGCAGCCAGCAATCATTCACAAAAAAAATCATCACCATCATACATGAGATCAGTTGTGCCTCTAAATCAATTCACACATCAACTCACACACTTTTATTATCACTAGAATCACTATCAGACGATCCACTGTCACTGGTACTACCCCAACCATCACTACCAGAGCTTCCACTATCACTGGTATTACCACTATATCACTACAAGAGCTACCAGAGTCATTGTTACTACCCCAACCAACATTACCAGAGCTACCACTCTCAGTGCTACTACCCTCTACAATCACTACCAGACCTACCACTGGCACCGGTACTATCCCTACCAGAGCTACCACTGGCACCGGTACTATCCCTACCAGAGCTACCACTGGCACCGGTACTATCCCTACCAGAGCTACCACTGGCACCGGTACTATCCCTACCATCACTACCGGAGCTTCCACTGTCACCGGTTCTAGAACTACCACCGTCTCTGGTACGACCCCAACCATCACTACCATCATGAGGTTATCTTGAGATGATTTCTGGGCTTTAGTGTCCCCGCGGCCCGGTCCTCGACCAAGCCTCCACCCCCAGGAAGCATCCCATGACAACTGACTAACACCCAGGAACCTATTTTACTGCTAGGTAACAGGGGCATAGGGTGAAAGAAACTCTGCCCATTGTTTCTCGCCGGCCCCTGGGATCGAACCCAGGACCACAGGATCACAAGTCCAGCGTGCTGTCCGCTCAGCCGACCGGCTCCCCTATACCGACCATAGCTATCTATGTCACTGGTAATACCCCTATCATCACTAACAGAGCTAACACTGCCATTGGTACTTTCGCAACAATCACTACCAGCGATACCACTGTCAATGGTACTACCCCTACTATCACTACCAGAACTACCACTGTCACTGTTACTAACCATTCCATCACTACAACTGTCATTGGTACTACCACAACCATGACTACCAGAGCTACCACTGTCACTGTTACTACCCCTACAATCACTACCATTCTCACTGGTATTACCACAACTATCACTACCAGAGATACCACTGTCAATAGTACTACCCCTACAATCACTACCAGAGCTCCCACTGCCACTGGTACTACCCCCTTCCATCACTGCCATTGACACTGGTACTACCCCTACACTCACCACTAGAACTTCCACTGTCACTGTTACTACCCTTGATATCACTACTAGAGCTACCACTGGCATTGATACTACCCCAACCATCACTACCAGAGCTTCCACTGGCATTGGTACTACCCTTACCATCACTACCAGAGCTACCACTGGCACTGATAATACCCCAAAAATCACTACCAGAGCTCCTACTGTCACTGGTACAACGACAAACATAACTACCAGAACTTCCACTGTCACTGGTACTGCCCCAGACATCACTGTCACAGCTACCACTGGCACTGATTAAGAGCTACCACTCTTACCATCACTACTTTCACTACCACTTACAATGTTACAACCCCTTCCATCCCTACCGCTGTCACTGGTAATACCTCAATCCTGACTACCAGAGCTAACGCTGGCATTGATACCACTCTAACCATCGCTACCTGAGCTACTACTGTCAGTGTTACTGCTACCTTCACCCATCACCTCCACTTGGGCCACTATCTGCACCCATCACTTCCATCCGAGCCACTATCAGCATCCATCACCTTCACGTGGACCACTCCCTGCAACCCATCACCTACACTCGAGTCTTTACCTCAACCCATTACCTTCGCTTAGGCCACTATTAGAACCCATAACCTCATCTTGGGCCAATATCAGCACCCATCACCTTCACTTGAGCCAATATCTGCACCCCATCACCTCCACTTGGGTCTCTACCGTCACCCAATACCTCCAATTGGACCACTTCCAACACCCATCACCTACACTTGGGACACTACCAGCACCCTTCACCTACACTTGGGACACTACTAGCACCCATCATCACCTTCTTGGCCACTACCAGCACCCATCACTACCAGCACCCATCACTACCAGCACCCATCACTACCAGCACCCATCACTACCAGCACCCATCACTACCAGTATCCCATGGGAGCCGGTCGGCCGAGCGGACAGCACACGGGACTTGTGATCCTGTGGTCCTGGGTTCGATCCCAGGCGCCGGGGAAAAAACATGGGCAGAGTTTCTTTCACCCTATGCCCCTGTTACCTAGCAGTAAAATAGGTCCTGGGTGTTAGTCAGCTGTCACGGGCTGCTTCCTGGGGGTAGAGGCCTGGTCTAGGACATGGCCGCGGGGACACTAAAAAAAAAGCCCCGAAATCATCTGAGGAAACGAATCACCTCCAATTGAGCTATTACCAGCACCCCATTACCTCCACTTGGGTCACTACAACCAAGCTACCACGGTCACCGGTACTACTCTTACCATCACTACCGGAGCTACCACGGTCACCGGTACTACCCTTACCATCACTACCGGAGCTACCACGGTCACCGGTACTACCCTTACCATCACTACCGGAGCTTCCACTGTCACCGGTACTACCCCTACCATCACAACCAGAACTTCCACTGTATCTAGTATGAACCCATCTGTCTTGACGCTGAACCCCGGTTCATTCCGAACACAGCGATTACACAACACATAACACCTTGCCTCAGCAACCGTTACTACCACCGTGTACTCCTACACACACCAGACCCTTGAGGCGTACCACTAGGTTTGTACTGGAACACAATGAATGAACATATGGAAGGTATTTAAAGGCCGTCGTGTTTTGTCATTTAATTACAAAGAATAGACTCTGACAAATAATAATATATTAACATACTCTATGTGGGATATTTGTGGCTTGAATCTGATTATTTAAATATTAATGTAGTAAATTAAATTACGAAGGACCACCCGCTTTTATAGTAAAGAGGGAAACTGAGAATTTCTGATCATTAGATAATTCCTAGATGAAACCAGTAACTATGGATAAAATACTAGAAAATATGATCATAGAAATAATTAATGGGCTGTATTATTAAATGAATCAAACCCTCAAGCACCTACATTGGGGGGTTATTACTGGAGGTAAGTACGTCCAGGAATTAGTGTGGTTCGTTCACTAATTCAATTAATAATAATCTAATCCTATAAAAATTATATTGAAACTGCTATCATTACCATAGATGGGAACATAGATTATAAGTATAGTAATGAGAGTTACAGTAAACCACATATTAATCCTGAGGGATTCTGCACATAAGAAATTGCAATAGAATCATAAAGAAAATATAATCTTAGCTTAATGATGATTCCTTTAGACAAGCCATGGAAGTTCCTCTTATTCTCTGGACTCAGTCGGCTGACGAAAGGGACGGATTAACATGGGAGAAGGCGGCATGGAGAGTTCCTCTCTCGTGCTGCAAGACAAATATTTACAGTAGCAACTAATTTAACTACTAAATCTATATTCAAGAAATTGAGAGTTACAGGTGACAAAATTTAATCACCTGTTATTAGATGTTATCGTGCGTCATAACGGACAATCACCCAGCTACCATTAAACTTTTACCCGATGCATCACATAAAGGAATATACTTAGCTGTGGGCACTGTATAAGTATTAAGATTGCCGTGCTTCGCGTCCCAGGCTCTGGTTAGAACTATCCTGGATAGTGACGCGCTTCGCTGGCCGGTCACGTGTCGTCAAGAACCAGGTTAAAAGGTTCCTTATTTGACACCAGCACTAGCTGAAGATATTATCTGCAAGGTTATTCACGCCTCACAGTGGCGACTTTCATCTGAGGATGGATAACGTCTGTCCTATTGGCTGGACAATGGCGTCTCCTTATGAGTACGGTATGCGCAGGTCTGCCTCTAAGCGGCTCTCCACGTGTACTGAGTTGGCCTTCCTCTACCCACGCCGCATCCGTGTTCATAAAACAAATTATTGTCACGAACATTAATATTTCTCGCATTTACGCTTGAAACGTTGAAGACTGGATGGGTTTATTATTTAGAGGAGGAAATTATTATTATTTACCAATTTAAGAATAGTAAATATATAAGGGAGAGGAATTAATGTCTCCCCATGGCATTCACTGGTGACGTTAACGTTATTACGAGATAGACGCTATGACTCCAACGCTCTATTCGGCTTTTAGCTGGAAGTCAATTCATCTGCAATTAGTTATCATACAGAATGCCTTAGGTATAGAGAATCGAATTTAATTCTCACATACATTGGATATAATGTGTTTACTGTAAGGAAATCTGACGCAATACTGGCGTCAGGTGACGTGAGAATTCTAGCCTACTGCACAGATGAAATTATTAGTACATGAGAATTCTACGTGTTGTTAATTTTACTTACTACAATAATTAGTATAATTAGTAATAAGTGATGAGAATACAACAGTGTTGTATTCGGTGTTGGAAATATCCAACATAACTCCGGGGGGAGGATTCTAGGGTCGTAGTGTACTGTGTTGTACTGACCTATCCCGAAGTGATATTAAGATTAGTACATTAGTATGTTAATATGTTAGTACACACATAACGAACGTCCCGGATTTATCAAGGACTTACAAGAACTTGAGTCTTGCTATTTACATGTCAAATGAAACATGTTGCTTGTAGCCTACACAATATTTATAGAATTCAACTTTCCCAATTTAAACTAACAGAATCTACGGTGATGCGATATCCTGGGTCATAGTGACATGTAATGTTTTGTTACGTGATATCACATCGTAGCATCATCATAGTTATCTCAGTGGGAAGTGAAGGAAATTACTCTTCTTCAGAGTTGTAATAGGCTTGCAAATTCCGCCTACATTGTTGAGCTGCAGCTCTAGTGGGGCGGTTGCTTGGAGGAACAAATTCATCGTCCTCTGAAATTACTGGGGAAACTGGATCTGGCTGATATTCTTGTTCAGTCAGTTCAAGGGGAACCAGCTTCTATAAAGTTTTCAGAGTAGTGTTGCCTCTGCATAAGACTTTAACCACTCTTAGGACACCTTGTCGATCTGGATGAATGGTGACAATTTTACCTATAGGCCACTCGGACCTTGGTCCATCACTGTCGACTAGCACTAGGTCTCCTGGCTTTAATTGCACTTTATTGTAAGGACTCGAAGCTCCATAGTGGTACTCTCGTAGAGCTGTGAGGTACTCTCGAGTCCACACCTCATTCCACCTGTTAATAACTCTAGAAAGATGCTGGTAGCTTTCCACCAAGTCTCCTCGGGTCACATGGGACGGGTCTACTGGGTCCTCTTCGGCTAAAGGGATGAGAGGGCTCAGTAGACCTCCATGGATCAAGTGAGAGGGGCTCAGTGGTTCTCTCTGGGTGAAATCATCAGACAGGTAGGTGATTGGGCGGTTATTGACTCGCGCCTCGATTTCCACAACTATAGTTTGGAGTTTTGAGTAACTGACCTTTTGTCGGTGTAAAGTTTTCCTTAGACACTTCTTGACTGTGCCTACCATTCGCTCATAGAACCCACCTTGCCAAGGGGCTCTCGGTGCTATGAATTTCCAGTGACATTGTCTTCTTTGTAAGACTGACTGTACTTCAGGGTGGTCTGATATCATTCATCTAGGACATGATCGGCGGGCAGCAAATCTGCGGAAAGCTTGAATGAAAGCTTCAGCACTCATGTCTGGGGTGACCTCTAAGTGCACGCCTCTGGTTGTAGCACATGTAAAGAGACAAATGTACGCCTTCACTGGTATATTATCTGGGTTACCAGTGAGGAGTAGGGCTCCTGTATAATCAACTCCAGTGGTTTCGAAAGGACGAAGATGAACCACTCGCTCTTCTGGGAGTGGGGGAGGTCCTGGGTAAGGACAGACTCTAGCGTCGTATCTCTTACAGATTACACAAGATTTAATAATGGTCTTAACAGTCTGACGACCTTGAGGAAGCCAGTACTTTTGTCTAAGGTCGGTGAGAGTATCTAAAACTCCACCATGCAGTGTACCATATTGATGGTGATGTAAGACAAGACGTTTAGTTATGATGTGGTGACGAGGTAAAAGAATGGGATTCTTAGTGTCTAAGTCAATCTTTGCATGCAGCAAACGTCCTCCACATCGTAGTATGTTATGAGTGTTGGCATCGTACCAGATACCCAGAGACTTAGTGAGTTTATCCGGAAGATTCTCAAATTCGCTTCCGTAAGTCTCTTCCTGTGCACGCTTGATCCAATAGTGGACAGGATTGGGAAATTTATGTCGAATTCCTACTTTAGTAAGGAAATCAAACACGTGCGCAGTCACTCGTAACAATTTGCTTAAGTTAGAATAATGATGAGGATCAATGGCTAATATTCGCTGAGGCTCTGGTTCCTTCATGGGAGTGGTGATATTGGTCACTATGACTTGTGGCTTTTGTTTGGGCCACTGACCACCAACAAGCCATGAAGGTCCATTGAACCACAGCGAAGACTTGACAAGTTGTTTTAATGTCAATCCTCTTGATAAATAATCTGCAGGATTGTCCTTAGTAGGGACATGTCTAAACTTATATCCTGCGGATAAATCATGAATCTCCCTGACGCGATTACCGACGTAAGGAGTTTTGTTGTTATTGTTTCTTACCCATTGTAAGACTGCCTCGTTGTCTGACCACACTACAATCTCACCAAAATGGATATTACTGAGTGTCTTTGCCAGGCAATGGGCCAATCTTACTCCCACTAGCAATGCAGTCAACTCCATCTGAGGTAAGGATCTCTTCTTGATGGGAGCGACTCTTGCTTTTGATGTGAGTAAAATTGCTTGAGCACTGTTAACTAAATAGGCTACTGCGCCATATGCTTTGCCAGAGGCATCGCAAAAAACGTGCAAATCGGTGGGTAAGTTTGGTCCTGAAGCATTACGAGGAAATTTCAAAACGCCTAACTGATTAAAATCCGTTGAGAGTATTTGCCATTTGGCTTGTAACTCACTTGATAACGGATCATCCCATCCCATATGTTTCTGCCAGCACTCCTGCATTAGGAGTTTGCCCCTTATTAATATAGGACAAAGTAGGCCTAAAGGGTCAAATGGTTGACTGACAAATGAGAGCAGTGTTCTCATGGTAAGGGTTGAATTATCAGTTTGCACTGACTTGACATTCATCTCGTCAGTGCTGATGTTCCATTCCACGCCTAGAACCTTTAATTTACTGGGTACCTGATAATCGGGAAATTCTTTCTCGATTAACTGGTTAAGCAGTTTATTATTTGAGGCCCATGACTGTAGAGGCATATTGGCTCTTAACAGTTCTCGGTTAGCCTCATGGTAGATTTCTACCAGATCAGCTTGATCATTAGTTGTCCCCTGGAAGTTGTCGACATACAAGTTGTTGCTAATGGTTGCCTTATAAGGGCTGTCTGATTTCCTCAAATGCGTGTCTAATGTTGCTTGCAAGAGAAACGGTGAGGACGTAGCACCAAATAATACGGAGGCAAACCGATAGGTGATTAATTCACTGTTAGGATCCAGTGGATCCTTGTACCAGAGGAATTTTGTGTAGTCACGATCTTCCTCCTGCAATCCTACTCGGAGAAAGGCTTTGCTGATGTCAGCTGTATAGGCAAAAATGCCTGTGCGAAATCGTAACAGCACGTCATGTAGCCTTTGTGTTAGGCTAGGTCCCGTTTGGAGACATTCATTTAAAGACACACTGCTCGGCTTTACTTTAGCACTGCAGTTAAAGACAATACGAATAGGTGTTGTCAATGAGTCTTTCACCACAGCATGGTGAGGTAAATAATGACCTGTTTTTCAGTCATCGTGTTCAACAACTTCAATGAACTTATTGTTAAGTTGTTGTTGGATAAGTTGGTGATACATGGTTAGTTTGTCTGGCTGCTTCTGCAGTCGTGTTAATTGAGACTGCAATTGTGAGGCTGCCATAAAATAATTAACTGGAAGTTGTGGATGATCCAACTTCCATGGGAGTCTTACCCAGTATTGTTTATTTGAGTAGACAACTGTATCCAGATATTGCTGGTAAGTCCACGTATCATCAGGACTGGGTTGCTCAGGGATGATGCCTAACGTATCTAAATCCCACAAACGATGTATTGGTGGGTCAGACTCAATGTCCTCGGCTATTTCCCTGAAGCGTAGGGGTGACTGCTCTAAGCCTAGTCACGCCACAATTACATTATTGGTTTGTTGGTTTGTGGACGCTGGACCTTGTCTGAAAAGCACGGGTCCTGTGAGCAATTTGCCCCCTGCGGACGACAACAAATTCATACCATGTTGTCTAGTGCATCCAGTTATAAACTTGTAATAATGATCCGCGCCTATTAATATTCCAATATCTGTGAGACAATCGGAATTTATTTTATGATCCGCTAGCCTCATGTGGTTTCGCTTAAGGTGTCTCGCAGTGCGAGCTAATCCTGTGACCTGCAGGTCCGTAGGAATCTTATCCACCACCACCGCATGGATTGGGCTAGTAGAGGATCCTAATCTAACTAGTAATTTAACTACCTTGTAGTCACGAGGTCCACTATTTGACAGGAAACCAGAAATGTTTAACTTCACACTTTTGGCAGGTTTTAAATTTAATTCATCTACCAACTGTTGTGTAATGAAGGTTTTCTGTGAACCTTGGTCAAAAAGACCCCTAGTGTTAATTCTAGATCTTCGATTTATTAATTTAAGTTGAGCTGTAGGCAAAGTAGTATTATTGCCTGACTCAGTAGCAAGTACATTTACTTCGTGATGTACTTTACAATATTGCACTGCAGTAGAATTAGTAAAATTCTCTCCAGTGGTCATGGTTGGTGTAGGAGATTTCCTACATAAGGCGTAGTGGTGTACACCTTGGTTACAACGGTTGCAGCTACGTAGTGGTACTGCACATTTCTTGGGATCATGAGAACCCATGCATTTGGTGCATTTGTGCAATTCCTGTAACCTTTTAACTCTAGCATTATACGTAGGATAAGCAGAGCATTGGTAAGTGGTGTGTTCCTGATTGCAGAACAGACACTTTCTCTGGTTAATAGACTTAGCCTCTTTAATAGACAAGTCATTGGTTATCTCTGAAGGAGATACTGAGTAGGTACCTACATTTCCACTTCTTTTCCTAGTGGATGGAGTAGGTTTGGATTTATATTTATTAGACTTACTTGGAGTCTGTTTAGGTTTGACTGAAATATCAGCACTAATTGGTTTAGACTCAGGTTTAATTTTGTCATGAGTCTTTAACCTATTAACTGTGATCCTCAACCCCTCGAAAATTTGATCGAGAGTAAGAAACTCAGTATTATAATGTGAGCAGAGCTCTGTCAAGACATTTCGAGGTAATTTCCTCTGTAACAATAGCTTGATAGACCATTCAGAACTAGGTATATTGACCTTGGTACCTAAGGCCTTTACTAGAGACTCTACTTCTAGTCTGAAGCTTTGAAGTGACTCTGGTCTACTGTTTGGTGCATTCAGATCTAGTAGCTGATAATAAAGGGTAGCTATACTTAACTCTTTGTTGCAATAGTTCAACTTCAGGAGTTTTATAGCTTCCTCATAATTACTCTCATTAAGAGTAAGGTTATGGATGACCTTTTTAGCCTCTCCTGTGAGAAGACTAAGTAGGTATGAAAATTTAGAAACCTTGTCTAGAGACTGTTTCTTATGGATGTGAACTTCAAAGGAAGTCCAAAAATTGTCCCAATTTTCTGTGTCTAATCCTGAAAATGTAGGCAAGTCTAGAGTTGGTAAACGAACCTCGGGTAAGTGATTATTGAAGTGAGACCCAGTGTTACTGGTATTGGATCCAGATTGTTTGGCTAATTTAGATAGCCTGTAATTTTATCGTGAGTCTCATCTTCATATTGGGAGATGTCGTCTACAGTTTGACTTGCTTCTTCAGGATCAGTTTCTACAGTATTTAGCAGATCAAGGTAAGATTGACCTGCAGATCTGACTTGATCAAATTTCAGATCAGCCAATCTAACTGATGCCTCTAAATGATAAGAGTCAATGGGATTATCTTTAGTTAAGCCCTCAGCCTTATTAATTAATCTGGTCAAATGACCTTTAAGGCCAATGTAGGTTCTCCTCAATTGTTCAGGAGTAGCCATGTTGGGCTTAGGTTCAAACTTCACAGTGTTAGTATATGTATTACTAATGAAGCTTGGATACTTGTTCATTAGTGAACAGGTAACATTAATTGTAGCCTAATTTAAGGTGACTACTTTATAGTTTACCTCACTTGAGGTTGAATGTACCTACCTACCTAACAACAAATAGCTAGATATTTTGTGCACTGTCTGAACTTCACCATTAGTTCTCGTCCGGTTAGCTCATCCATATCACCATCAGAGTTAATGGAGATAATCCAGCAATACACAAAATAGATACACAAAATAATGCATACAAGAGAAATATTATGGAGACACTCCAATCAGAGTTATCTCAAAAATTAATCCCACCCTGTATAGGGTCAGCACAAATAATATAATACATACAACACTGACTAGTTTAGATCTAGTCGTAATAATTCCTAACTAAGAACTATAAAATTATTTAGTCTGGGTTTGTACCAAATTCAGCACAATCTCAGCCTAAATTCTACCTAATAACATGGGTAAAGATTATTGTGGTGCAGTAAGGTGAATATAGTTGTGCTGTATTTTTTTTTTGTTTTTGTTTTATAAGAGTGCTCTTGCACACACAGGTGAACAATTATGTACAGTTAAGTTTGGCTTGCTAGCCACAGCCGTTTGTGATGGTTGATGGTGTTAATTAACTTGTCAACCACATGCAACCTAGATTCCCCTGACAAATGTACACCATCTCTGGTCAGGTTCTGTCTGTAAGGTCTGGCTGTAAATTGGATATATGTGGCATCCAATCTCACTCGTTTTTTTCAGCCTGAAATTTATGTACTTAGCAGCTCTCAGGTAGTATTCTGGGGTTACTCCCCAACGATTATCTTGACTTGGTTGGCGAGGTTCCACTAATGTGAATACTACTGAATCACTGATGAGCTTGAAAGAAGAAATTATGGCTTTGAGGTGTTTGATCACCTCGGCTGGATGACGAGTGGGGTGGATGTCATTACCACCTAAGTATATAATGGTTAGATGGTGAGGCCACTCTAACGCAGGTGTTAGGGTGGTGTTATTGTAAAAGTTATGAGCTGTTGCTCCTGGTGACCTAAAGATTCTCACCTCGGTGTGAGGTATAGGTCTAAGTGTTGTGGGTAATTGGCTATGACCCACTAAAGCTACCTTATACATGAGGTGAAAGTAGCAATATGTTAGTGTGATCTAGGCTAACTGATGTGTTACACTGTTAGTTGACACAATTAATTAAATAGTTAGTCTAGCTTTTATCACACAAGGATTAGTTATTAATGGTTAATATTTTAATTATAAATTTAATGCCTATCCGGTTCGATAAGGACCATAATGTGGGATATTTGTGGCTTGAATCTGATTATTTAAATATTAATGTAGTAAATTAAATTACGAAGGACCACCCACTTTTATAGTAAAGAGGGAAACTGAGAATTTCTGATCATTAGATAATTCCTAGATGAAACCAGTAACTATGGATAAAATACTAGAAAATATGATCATAGAAATAATTAATGGGCTGTATTATTAAATGAATCAAACCCTCAAGCACCTACATTGGGGGGTTATTACTGGAGGTAAGTACGTCCAGGAATTAGTGTGGTTCGTTCACTAATTCAATTAATAATAATCTAATCCTATAAAAATTATATTGAAACTGCTATCATTACCATAGATGGGAACATGGATTATAAGTATAGTAATGAGAGTTACAGTAAACCACATATTAATCCTGAGGGATTCTGCACATAAGAAATTGCAATAGAATCATAAAGAAAATATAATCTTAGCTTAATGATGATTCCTTTAGACAAGCCATGGAAGTTCCTCTTATTCTCTGGACTCAGTCGGCTGACGAAAGGGACGGATTAACATGGGAGAAGGCGGCATGGAGAGTTCCCCTCTCGTGCTGCAAGACAAATATTTACAGTAGCAACTAATTTAACTACTAAATCTATATTCAAGAAATTGAGAGTTACAGGTGACAAAATTTAATCACCTGTTATTAGATGTTATCGTGCGTCATAACGGACAATCACCCAGCTACCATTAAACTTTTACCCGATGCATCACATAAAGGAATATACTTAGCTGTGGGCACTGTATAAGTATTGAGATACAGCCGTGCTTCGGCTGTATAAGTATTAGGATAAGCCGTGCTTCGCGTCCCAGGCTCCGGTTAGAACTATCCTGGATAGTGACGCACTTCGCTGGCCGGTCACGTGTCGTCAAGAACCAGGTTAAAAGGTTCCTTATTTGACACCAGCACTAGCTGAAGATATTATCTGCAAGGTTATTCACGCCTCACAGTGGCGACTTTCATCTGAGGATGGATAACGTCTGCCCTATTGGCTGGACAATGGCGTCTCCTTATGAGTACGGTATGCGCAGGTCTGCCTCTAAGCGGCTCTCCACGTGTACTGAGTTGGCCTTCCTCTACCCACGCCGCATCCGCGTTCATAAAACAAATTACTGTCACGAACATTAATATTTCTCGCATTTACGCTTGAAACGTTGAAGACTGGACGGGTTTATTATTTAGAGGAGGAAATTATTATTATTTACCAATTTAAGAATAGTAAATATATAAGGGAGAGGAATTAATGTCTCCCCATGGCATTCACTGGTGACGTTAACGTTATTACGAGATAGACGCTATGACTCCAACGCTCTATTCGGCTTTTAGCTGGAAGTCAATTCATCTGCAATTAGTTATCATACAGAATGCCTTAGGTATAGAGAATCGAATTTAATTCTCACATACATTGGATATAATGTGTTTACTGTAAGGAAATCTGACACAATACTTGCGTCAGGTGACGTGAGAATTCTAGCCTACTGCACAGATGAAATTATTAGTACATGAGAATTCTACGTGTTGTTAATTTTACTTACTACAATAATTAGTATAATTAGTAATAAGTGATGAGAATACAACAGTGTTGTATTCGGTGTTGGAAATATCCAACTCTCTATTAGGTCAATACACTTCCAATACCCATAGACCACTTGACATCCGCGATCACCACACACACTCGTAACTCCCGCCTAAGTCCCTAATACGGAATGATTACTACAACGCTCCACACCCGGTTAGTCTTACATTCAATGCTCACATACTGCAGACTTAACTTGGTCACTAAGATCACAACAGGCTCTCGCATAGCTGTCTGCTACACTTCGCTGCTGCCACAAACGGAGACCTCGGAGTACTTGCCAGTTCAACTTCCACAACAAGACTGCCTCTAGCCAACTATGGCCTCAATCATTTCACCACGCCTCTCGAGGAAGGTATAATCCGATTAACCTTATCCCTAGAGCGGTAACCTTGATCCTAGAAGCCTGACGAAGAATAATTCCTCTTTCCAGGAATTATTAATTTGGCTAAACAGCTTCGGTCTTAATCCATTGACCTTTCTTAGATATGTGATCCATAGTCTGTCTACTTACATGTACTTTCAATCATCATTCGTTAAGTGTTGTAGTAATGATCCTCTAGCTAATAATTCCTACTAACTTGTGGATTACAACACCACTCCCCTCCTTAAACACGCATATGTCCCCATATGCATCATTGCAATGGTTCCATTAGTGCAAGGACCTGGAGGATGCACCCACCATATGTGTACAACTAAAAAATCATCCAATAAGTTCATCATACACACAATGAAATAAATTAAAATTTTCCCCGACATGACTCACAACACTTCTCCAACATATACATTATATTCACATCATAGCACAGGTAAAATAGTCTGTAATAATTTTTCCCATCTCCAACAATGCACATATACCTAAACTGCTGACATATAATTACATACAAACATAACCATAAAATTACATGGACCAGAATGCTGGCACTTACAGAAATGACACTAGTCATTAATATATACACAACACATATATATCTAAGGTTCTTCATCCTTAGTAACACGTTAATAATTTAACATCTTGCCCTGTACTGTTAACATAAGGGCTTACAATGATCACACAATGTTTCACTGGCCTCCTCCAAAATTGGCAGCATCACTTCTCTTGTCTTCGTGTCCCATGGTTGCTAGGTCATAGATCCTCCATGACCCAGACAAAACCCAGGCTGTCCAGCCTGGTGAATGTTGTCAATGTCCCATCGTTGCTCTGAGGTAACGTGATCCTGGCCTCCTGAGCAACGGAGATTCCTACCCCAGGGTCATGTTCCCTTGGGTCTGTGCTGACGTCTCGTTCCAGGGCACCAATCCCAGAACGCTGTAGATCCCTCACAGCTCTCTGGTCTAGGCCCATCCGCCCAGAGTGTGTCCACCTGTATTCACACCTTCCCGACCGCTGTACCTGCAAAATATTCCCTCGGAGCCCCCTGGCCCCCCTGAGCGCAGCTGCAAAACCATTGCAGCTGGCCCTTATCCCTGCTTTGATGTCAGGGGGCGAATTTCGCCTATAACGTCACGTTGGCTTCACTTCCACCCCCCTTTTTTTTCTAGAATAACTGAGTGTAGCCTCATAGCTTCCCTTCTACTCTACCTGAAGCTCTGTGACATGATCCCGGGGACCTTCTCAAGCCTAACACTCAGTAATGGTGCCGATGAGGTAATATACAGTATATACATACACATACATTATCACAATAAATACCTCATTAAAATAATTTCACAACTAATGTCACTAAAGCATCATACTGCCACTGGCTTGCTTCTAGCGAGATTCCTGTAACAACTTAATGAGAAATTAGTATATCTACTTGGCTCGCTCACTGCAACCACCAACATCTGAAATTTTGAAATTCTACATTATAATCTTATCCATAATACTTACCCACTCCGACACACCATCACCTCTGGTCAACCCAACCACTGATGACCTCATTATAACACCACGTCTCTCAACAGCCAGGCTCTGCGTCCTGACGCACCTGACCTCATTACACCGATACTCACCGTACCCACCACCACCTGGCCTCCTGTGCCGCTATGTACTCCACAACACCACACTCCATACCAGGCGTCCAAACGCCACAACACTACACCACCCACTACACATGCTACTCTACACAACACTCTACACACTACCCCACACTCTACAAAAACTACCATGCCCATGCACCACTCAACACCGCACTCTACACACTACCCCACACTCTACAAAACTACCATGCCCATGCACCACTACACACCACACTACACACTACCCCACACTCTACAAAAACTACCATGGCCATGCACTACTCTACAGTACATACTATGCTCCTTCTGTGTTCATGACCCCACGAGAGCGGGTCGGATAGCGATGTGTCACCGTCGCCTGTGGACCTTGTCCTCGGTCCTGCGAAGGCTGTTCTGTGTTATCTACCCTTGATTGCCAACTCCTCGTACCCCTACCTATGTTCTCAGCCGCTGGTGTGCTCTCCCCTGGAACACTCCCCGTAGGGTATGGCTCCTCACTTGCCTGACCGGTCTGTGTATAGACGCGGTCTGGGTGACAGAAGAACACATGCCCTGTGTTTAGCACCTTAACCTTAACTTCTGCATTCTTTTTGCTAATTACCCGACATGGCCCCACAAACTTGGGTGCCAACTTACCTTCTGCCTGAGCGTGCATCTGCTTCACGAATACCCTATCACCTTCATTGATCACCTTTGCTTGGACCTTGTTCCGCGCATTATAATATGCCTCTGCTACCTCTGTCGACTTTCTTAAATGTAGTTTCTCCAAGTCAAATGCCTTGGTTGCTCGCCTACAGACAACACTTTTGAAGTCTAACGCATAGCATGGCGGTTGCTTGCTTGTGAACGTCGTGAACGGAAGTCGGGGATCGAACCCATGCAACAAAAAATGCGGGGTTTCTCCCACCGACCTATTGAACGCCGTGTTGAGCGCCGACTCCACCATCGACAAACTCTGATCCCATGCAAGCACATCATCTGCAGCCAAATGCCGCAGAATACTGATTACTTCAGCATTGTGTCTTTCAACCAAACCATTCGCCGATGGTCGATATGCCAGCACTGGAGAATGTTTGAATTGATACACACTCGCGATGCTTTGAAATACTTGATTGATAAACCCTGACCCTTGGTCTGACACAACTTGTTGAGGAGCCCCAAACCTGGTTAACACACTTTCCACCATGGCCTGGGTCACATCCTCTGCCGACTTAGAACGGAGTGCACTCACCACAGTGAACCGTGTGAGTGCATCCACTGCTACAAATATGTACCTCGCCCCTGAATGAGCTTGTGGTAGCGGCCCAATGAGGTCTATGTGTACTCTCTCGAAGGGAGTACTCACCTCCAGCCACCTACGCAAAGGTTCCGCCCCCAACCTATGTGCCTTGTACCTCAGACAACTGTCACAAGAGGCTACATAGACCTTGATATCTTTACCCATGGATGGCCAATAGAACCTTTGACGTGCCCTCTGCAACGTCTTGGACTCCCCTCCATGGCCTGCTGCTGGGATGTTATGACACAGATACATTGCAGTCCTCTGGAACTCCGGTGTCAAGACTGCCTGGTATACTGGTTCAGACCGTATACCCGAAACCCTACCAAGATGATACAACACCTCATCTTCAACCACAAACTCATCCACTGGAGCTGGAAGTGACTTCCTCAACTCCGCACGCTGACCCCTCAAAAACTTCCTTACCTCCCCCCACAGGGGGTGACCTTCCTGACTCCGTATCAACTCCCTTACATTCCACGACACATCTTCCTCCCCCCTTTCACTCACCACTGCTACATTGTGACACCTTGACAACGCGTCAGCGACCACATTGCTTTTCCTTGGTACATGTTCAAAGTTTGTAATGTTAAACTCTGCGAGCGAGGTAACCCACCGTGCCAATCGCTGACAAGGCTCCTTGGACTCGAACACATACTTAAGGGGTTTGTGATCGCTTCTGAGCCAAATTTCATGTCCAAGCAAGATGTACCGGTTCCGTTGTAATGTGAATGTGATCGCTAGCGCTTCCCTCTCAATCGTACTATAGTTCCTCTCTGCAGGACATAGTACTCGTGAACAAAATGCAATGGGACGCTCCCGTCCTCGCTCATCCACCTGAGCTACCACACCACCTATCGCTGCTCCAGAAGCATCTGCATACACCAGAAATGGTTTGCTAAAATCTGGGTGCGCCAAGATACTGCGAGAGCTGACAGCAGCCCTCAGTACCTGGAACGCCTGCTGTTGTTCCTTCCCCCACACGAACTCTGCAAGTCCACTGATCTGACGTAATGGTCTTGCAATTTTTGAAAAATCTTTAATAAATCGCCGATAATAGCTAACCAACCCCAGGAAAGATTTGCACTCTTTCTTGTTCTGTGGAACTGGGAACTCTTGAATATCCCTGGTTTTATCTGGCAATGGACTGATACCCATCCGGCCCACTGTATGACCCAAGAATGTTACCGATTCTCCAAAAAAACTGCATTTTTCGAAATTCACTTTGAGGTTGTGTGACCTCAGCCTTAGCAAGAGTTTCCTCAAATTATGCATGTGCTCCTCTAATGACTTTCTCAGCACGATTACGTCATCGAGGTACAGCAACGCTGTGGGACCTATCAACCCCGATAATACACTCATCATTAGCCTACTGAACACAGCAGGTGCTGACTTCAACCCGAAAGGAAGTCGTTTATATTGCCAGAGCTCGTTGCACGCACTAAACGCTGTGATTTCCCTCGACTCTTCCTCCAGCGGTATCTGGTGATACCCACTGAGTAGGTCTAATGTGGTAAAATATTGTGTACCCTTCAAGTGTGTCAATGTGTCCTGTATGTTTGGTAATGGGTATGCTTAGTCTTTCGTCAGCTTGTTTATTCTGCGTAAATCTACGCATAACCTCACTCCCCCATTCTTTTTCCTGACTACTACGAGAGGGCTGTGCCACGGTGAACTGGATGGTTCAATGATATCATGCTCCCTTAGCTGGCTTATCTCCTCTTTCACCTCCCTCTGGTGTGCCACTGGTATGCTATATGCTCTCGTATATACTGGATGTGCGCCCTCTACGTCAATTCTATGTGCTCCTTGAGTAATGCACCCTGGGGGTTCCCCTCTCAACGCAAAAACATCCGGGAACTCCCTGACTAAGCCCCTTAAGGCTTCCTTAACCTCCCTTTCCATGGACATCCTATCCACTATTCCCATTAATTTATCCATTCTATCCTCATCGCCCTCACTCTGACTTACTGACATGGCTGCAATAATCTCCTCCACAGGGTGCGCCCACGCTACCTGTGCATGCTTACTCAAGGTGACTGGCCACCGAGAGGGATTAAAAACCCTCAACCGAATTACCCCTTCATTTATGTCTTCAATAGTCTCCATTATCACCAACCCTGCAATGGCTCAATTTGCACAACGTCTACTCCCTTGGCTTTACATGCCATTTTAATCACTAAGGATGCTTCTCCCGGAATGGTGACATCCTTGGGTACCGTGACTGCCCACTGTATATTCTGGTCCCCAGCCGAGTTACCACAGTTACCCCTCACTACTGCTACTCCTTCTCTACTCCTCACCTTGTTAACGTCTACCGCTTGACCCCCACATACCAATTTATTCCCCCTTGCGCTGAACGCTATGGTACATGAGTATTTTTCGAGGAAATCAATTCCCAAGATAATGTTGGTATGTTTCAGCCCTATATCCTGTATTACTACAAAACTATGTTTAAACCATCTATCTTCTAGCTGGAAATCCACAGTTGTCTCACCCAACACCCGCAACGCATTATCCCCCACCGCCGTTAATCTCCTGTTGTTAGGTATCAGCCTAACGTCTGATCCTAACACGCTACGACTCATGATGGACACGGAAGCACCGGTGTCCACCAAGGCTGTATAGATAGTGCCCTTTAACCGTAAATGTACCTTTATGGGATGACCCGACCCGACGGTACACAACCACTGTCCGCCACCCCCTACTGTACACACTGGGTAATTAGGCGGAACAAAAAGCTTACACTGCCAGGCCAAGCGACTACCGTCACCACACAGCTTACACACTTTTGTCTGCTTAGGTCGTTCTGGCTCGTGTTTACCCGCAGTGTACCCCGTTCCCCGGGGATACCCTCTACCGGTACCCTGGTTCTGGTGGTACATTCCTGTTGCTCCCTGAGCAGGCGTGTATCGTGGTGGAGCAGGAGTGAACCTGCCTCCACGTGCCTCTTGATTATAGCCTCCTCGCTGCCCGCGAGTACCCTGATGGGGTCCCCACGATACCCCACTCGTATTGTGTCCCTGGAACACCCTTGGCTCCCAGCCCTTATTATTGTTACGTCGAGGAGCACCTCGCCCCTTGCCCTTGGAATGTGTGACCCCCGCCGCGGGTCCATCCTCCACTGGCTGAGCTACTGGGGCCCAGAGCTGAGCCTGTCTCTCTTGCGTGTCTGCAAGATTTGCCTGTTCCTTAGGGGACACTTCCTTGAAGATGTCATCCTCTGTCAGTTTATGTGTCGGGCTATTCTCTGCCCAAAACACTGCATGTTTCACCGCTTCCTTAAAAGACTTAGCTTCCCTGCAGTGTAACGCACTTTCCCGTGGTAATGCACCGAAAAAAACACTCCGTTGCATAGAATCTCTTACTACCCCCGTGAACTGCGTTTCCGTCCGCTCAATCACATCACCCAAGAGTCTTATTCTATGGCCAAACGCCCTTAATTGTTCCCCTGGTTCTCGTTTAAGTGCAGCTAACTGAGCCTTTAGTTCTACTGCATCGTGCTGCACATCGTAATGATCTATCAGTTCCTGTTTAAACTCGCTATAACTATTTATTTCTCTAATTTCCGCCGAGTTGAGCAGGGTCTTTGCTTCCCCTTTCACCTTGGAATATGCCAATGCAATCTTTGCCTGATCCGACCATGACCCCACACTAGTCGCCTTCTCTAGAGCAAAGAAAAATGTTCTAATATCCGTCAGTATCTGACCTTTCGAATCCCGTTTGGCGCCCCAAAACGTGGGTATGTCTCCATATACCTTAGGTCCTGCATTAGTCGTCTCATGCGTGCTCAACACATTTTTCAACCACTGTGCAACCTGCCCAATTGTCTCTGACGCTGCCGCCTGCGCCGTAAGCAACGCCGCCGTGTTATCACCACTCTCACCCTGACCGACCTTACTCGTGGCCTGGCCACTGGCGCCCCTATTACTACCCGTACCCGTCATGGCTACTCGCCCCTTATGTGCTCGTGTATGAACCAGCTTGACGCTTTGTCGTACAGTAACCTTACTTGGCCTTATTCCCTTAATCTCACTAGAATCACTTATAATTTTAAGCCACCATTAACAACGTCACTTATCAGTTCCCCACACTACTGTTTCCACCCCTTAGGGGACCTTTCCCTGCCGCACAACGTGGCCACTCCACTTGGCCCCACACCCCACTATGGCCACTCACTGGCCCACACACCTTCCCTTCCTCACTCCAATATCCACCATCCTGAACACAACCCGACGTCTACCAATTCCCGAACATTCCCTCACCAACTAAACCAGTAACACACTTCCTTCATCTCTCAAAGTGTTCCAAACCTGTTTTCGCTGCCACCAAATATGTCGTGACGCTGAACCCCGGTTCATTCCGAACACAGCGATTACACAACACATAGCACCTTGCCTCAGCAACCGTTACTACCACCATGTACTCCTACACACACCAGACCCTTGAGGCGTACCACTAGGTTTGTACTGGAACACAATGAATGAACATATGGAAGGTATTTAAAGGCCGTCGTGTTTTGTCATTTAATTACAAAGAATAGACTCTGACAAATAATAATATATTAACATACTCTATTAGGTCAATACACTTCCAATACCCATAGACCACTTGACCTCCGCGATCACCACACACACTCGTAACTCCCGCCTAAGTCCCTAATACGGAATGATTACTACAACGCTCCTCACCCGGTTAGTCTTACATTATATACTCACATACTGCAGACTTAACTTGGTCACTAAGATCACAACAGGCTCTCACATAGCTGTCTGCTACACTTCGCTGCTGCCACAAACGGAGACCTCGAAGGACTTGCCAGTTCAACTTCCACAACAAGACTGCCTCCAGCCAACCATGGCCTCAATCTTTTCACCAAGCCTCTCGAGGAAGGTATAATCCGATTAACCTTATCCCTAGAGCGGTAACCTTGATCCTAGAAGCCTGACGAAGAATAATTCCTCTTTCCAGGAATTATTAATTTGGCTAAACAGCTTCGGTCTTAATCCATTGACCTTTCTTAGATATGTGATCCATAGTCTGTCTACTTACATGTACTTTCAATCATCATTCGTTAAGTGTTGTAGTAATGATCCTCTAGCTAATAATTCCTACTAACTTGTGGATTACAACACATCATCACTATCATAGCTATCAGTGTCACTGGGAATGCTTCTATCATCACTAACACACCTACCACTCTCACTGGTACTGTCACAACAATCACTACCAGAGCTACCACCGTTAATGGTACTACCCTTGCTATCACTACCAAAGCTACCACTGTTACTGTTATTAACCTTTCCATCACTACAACTGTTAATGGTACTACCACAACCATGACTACCAGAGCTACCACTGGCACTGATAATACCCATACCATTAATACCAGAGGTACCATTGTCACTGGTACTACGACTAACATAACTACCAGAGCTTCCACTGTCACTGGTACTGCCCCAGTTACCACTGGCACTGATACTACTCCTACCATCGTTACTATCACTACCACTTTCAATGTTTCTACCCCTATCATCCCTATCGCTGTCACTGGTAATACCCCAATCATGACTACCAGAGCTAACGCTGTCATTGATACCACCCTAACCATTGCTACAACAGCTACTACTGTCAGTGTTACTGCTACCTGCACCTATTACCTCCAACTGACCCACTAACTGTACCCATCACCTCCATCTGAGCCACTATCAGCATCCATCACCTTCACGTGGACCACTACCTGCACCCATCACCTACACTCGAGCCTTTACCTCAACCCATTACCTTCTCTTAGGCCACTATTAGAACCCATCACCTCATCTTGGGCCAATATCAGCACCCATCACCTTCACTTGAGCCAATATCTGCACCTATCACCTCCAATTGAGCATCAACCCAATACCTCCAATTCAACATCTACCAGCACCCATCACCTTCAATTAGGTAACTACCAGCTCCCATCACCTTCACTTGGGTCACTACCAGCACCTACCACCTCCAATTGGGTCACTTCCAACACCCATCACCATCACTTGAGTCACTACTAGCATCCATAACCACCTCTTTGGCCACTGCCAGCACCCATCACCTCCACGTAGGCCACTACCAGTTATAAAATAAATAGGTTTACATTATAAATCGTTTAACGTAATACATTATCAGTGGCAACTATTATATTTTACAGCGACTTAACAAATCTGTTAAGTGAATAAGTGTCTGGTAATTACATGACAATCCTCTCTTATTAACAATTCTGAAAAATCTTAGTTTGTTAAACTTTGTAAAAGGGTAAAAGTGTCTGGAAACTGAAAATATTAATTGTCATGCAAGTTGTAGTTTTTAACAGCATGCTTAAACAGTATTACTTAGCCGCGAAAACTTCCTGGATTTTTGTCCGCAGTCATTTGGAATATGAGAGATGAAGTAATGTCATTATCAGTTTATTAAAATTGATTTAAATATTTCTATTCAACAAAGTAGAAAATGAACTATCACTGGCACGATACCACCTATCACTAACATAGCTATCACTATGATTATCCCAACAATCACTACCAGAGCTACCACTGTCACTGGTACTACCCCTACCAGAGCCACCACTGACACTAGTACTACCTCAACCATCAATACCTCTGTTACTATTACAACCCCAACCATCACTACCAGAGCTATACAGTCACTAGTACTACTCCCTATTATCACTACTAGAGCTACAACTGGCACTGATACAACCCCAAACATCACTACCATAGCTATCAATGTCAATGGTAATTCCCCTATCATCGCTAACAGAGCTACCACTGTCACTGGTACTTTCGCAACAATAACTACCAGCGCTACCATTGTCAATTGCCATACTATCACTACTAGAGCTACCACTGTTACTGTTATTAACCCTTCCATCACTACAACTGTTATTAGTACTACCACAACCATGACTACCAGAGCTACCACTGTCACTGTTACTACCACAACTATCACTACCACAGCTACCACTGTCAATAGTACTACCCCTACAATCACTACCATAGCTCCCACTTTCACTGGTACTACCCCTTCCATCACTACCACTACCACTGTCACTATTACAACCCCTGATATCACTACTAGAGCTACCATGGCATTGGTACTACCCCAACCATCACTACCAGAGCTTCCGCTGGCATTGTTACTACCCTTTCCATCACTACCAAAGCTACCTCTGGCAATGATAATACCCCAGCCATTACTACTAGAGCTACCATTGTCACCGGTACGACCCCTGGCATCACTACCAGAGCTACCACTGGCACTGGTAATACGACTAACATAACTACAAGAGCTACCACTGTCACTTGGTACTGCCCCAGCCATCACTGCCACAGCTACCACTGGCACTGATGCTACTCAAACCATCACTACTATCACTACCACGATCAATATTACTACCCCTACCATACCTACCGCTGTCACTGGAAATACCCCAATCATGACTGCCAGAGCTATCGCTGGCATTGATACCACCCTAACCATCGCTACCAGAGCTACTACTGTCAGTGTTACAGTAGTAGCAGTTACCTGCACCTATCTGCTCCAACTGACCCACTAACTGTACCCATCACCTGCATCTGAGCCTCTACCTCAAGCCTTTATCTTATTTTAGGCCACTATCAGAACCCATCACCTCCACTTGGGCCACTACCAGCACCCACCACCTCCAATTGGGCCACTACCAGCACCCACCACCTCCAATTGGGCCACTACCAACACCCATCACTTACACTTGAGACACTACCAGCACCCATCACCTACACTTGGGACACTACCAGCACCCATCACCTACACTTGGGACACTACCAGCACCCATCACCTACACTTGGGACACTACCAGCACCCATCACCTACACTTGGGCCACTACCAGCACGCACCACCTCCAATTGGGCCACTACCAGCACCCACCACCTCCAATTGGGCCACTACCAACACCCATCACTTACACTTGAGACACTACCAGCACCCATCACCTACACTTGGGACACTACCAGCACCCATCACCTACACTTGGGACACTACCAGCACCCATCACCTACACTTGGGCTATTACCAGCACCTATGTCCTTCACTTTGGTCACTACCAGCACCCATCACCTACACTTTGGTCACTACCAGCACCCATCACCTCCAATTGGGAAACTACCAGCAACCATTATCATCAATTGGGTCCTAACTAGTTATAAAATAAATATTTTTATATTATAAATAGTTTTATGTAATACATTATTAGAGGCAATTATTATATATCACATCGACTTAACAAATCTGTTAAGTGAATAAGTGTCAGGTAATTACATGACAATCCTCTCTTATTAGTAATTCAGATAAAAATCTTAGTTTGTTTAACTTTGTAAAATGATAAAAGTGTCTGGAAATGGAAAATATTAATCGTCAGTCAAATTGTAGTTTTTAATAGTTTTCCAACACAGTATTACTTGGCGGCGAAGAAAATCTGGATTTGTCTCCACAGTCATTTCGAATATAAAACATTAGGTAATAATATAATTTCGTATCATATAATTCATCAACACAAGACAGAACACGAAACAATAAATATTGAATGGAAGTGATTGTAGAAAGCCTATTGGTCCATATTTCTTGATGCTTCTATATTGGAGCGGAGTCTTGAGGTGGGTAGAATATAGTTGTGCATTAATTGGCTGTTGATTGCTGGTGTTGACTTCTTAATGTGTAGTGCCTTGCAAACGTCAAGCCGCCTGCTATCGCTGTATCTATCGATGATTTCTGTGTTGTTTACTAGGATTTCTCAGGCGATGGTTTGGTTGTGGGAAGAGATTATATGTTCCTTAATAGAGCCCTGTTGCTTATGCATCGTTAAACGCCTAGAAAGAGATGTTGTTGTCTTGCCTATATACTGGGTTTTTTGGAGCTTATATATATATATATATATATATATATATATATATATATATATATATATATATATATATATATATATATATATATATATATATGTATATATATATATATATATATATATATATATATATATATATATATATATATATATATATATATATATATATATATATATATATATGTGTGTATATCACGAAAATAAACACGTGATTAAGAATGTGACAATGTCAGACCACGGAGGAAAAATCACCTTCTGAAGATGTATTTAATATACGAAAGTACTTAAGGAAATTTCCTGTTTCATTTTTCCTCCGTGGTCTGACATTGTCATATATATATATATTGGTGTATACTGGCAGCAGGTTTTCTTTCAAACATGTTTCATTGAATATGACCGCATATTCTGTATTTATTATTTTCTGGTTTAGGGCTTCTATCCCTCTAACTATTTTCTTAGCATCAGGGCTTAATTGGAATAGGAGTTCTCCAAAACTCATTTTCGTACTTTTAAGGTGAAGAAAAGAAGTGATTTACTATAGAGTGTATTACACTTATTTGTATAATTTGCACGACGTTTCGAACCTCCATGGTTCATTCTCAAGTGAACAGATCTTACAATACTAGTTGATTTTATACCCGCATTAGGTCAGGTGATAATACAATGAAGGTGAAAAACATGGGGGGATACATAAGGGATAAACATAGGGGCTGCAGAAGGCATATTGGCCCATACGAGGCATCTCCTATCCAAACACAAAGATTAATCCAGTGTAATTGGCCTGTTATGTTGGCCATTGTCTTCTGTGTTGGCATCGATATGTTCTTGTCTTGTCCTTACTCTCATGGTGGGTAGAGTAAATAGTTCCGTGATTTGGGTGTTCATGGTACGTCGCTCTATTCTTATGTGAATTGCCTCAAGAATTTGTAATCTTCTTGAATCTTGGGTTTTGTCTATTATGCAAGTATTCTTGTTCTCATTTCTCTAGTATTGTAAGGTCTGTTCACTTGAGAATGAACCATGGAGGTTCGAAACGTCGTGCAAATTATACAAATAAGTGTAATACACTCTATAGTAAATCACTTCTTTTCTTCACCTTAAAAGTACGAAAATGAGTTTTGGAGAACTCCTATTCCAATTAAGCCCTGATGCTAAGAAAATAGTTAGAGGGATAGAAGCCCTAAACCAGAAAATAATAAATACAGAATATGCGGTCATATTCAATGAAACATGTTTGAAAGAAAACCTGCTGCCAGTATACACCAATATAAACCCACATGACCCAGCAGTCCGCAATACAGAGTTTACCTATAGGTATAGGCAAGAGCTCATTCGGCATCAACTAAACAAGAAAAAGGAAGCCCTCCAAACCTTTATAGAGCAGGCGGAGCATCTGTTAAACAAATGGACCCAGTACGACATCCCTATCCAACTCAAGCAAACCATCAACAGTGAACTATTTAACCTGAAACAACAACATAAAACTCTTGTAGAAACAAAGACACTCCGTAAGTTAACATCCCTAAACGGTGGACAGCTAAAAATCCCTCGTCCTAAAGATGGCTACTTTAACCTGACTTCTTATGATCTTACCCAGGACCAACGAGACCTCTTAAATCTTGGTCTAAATTGTCAATTCTTATCTAAACCAAAGATGCATCAAAAACGCCTGGAAATCGAAATGCTTCTGGACGATATCCATAAGCTAGAAGACAACAAAAAAGTCATCACCACTGACACACTTCAAGCTGAACTACTTGCAGAAGCAGGGAAAAAACGAGGAACATATTCATCTACAATCTTAACCCCACGACTCAAAGAAGCAGCGAAACAACTAAAAAATCTGAAAGACGTAACAATAAGAAAAGCCGACAAAACAGCAGCATATGTATTGATTCCTACCCATGAATACATGAACAAAATTAGCGACATCCTAAGTGACGACTCCAAATTTCAACGAATCACGAGGAACCCCGTAGAAGACCTTAAGCGGAAAGTAAACAAAACAATTACAGCAATCAACGCAAAGAATGGTAGTGTGCATTTCAATAAACTTCAAGGCGACTATGGCTTAGGATATGCCTACGGCAATGTTAAGACGCATAAACCAGGTAACCCACTACGCCCTATAATCAGCCAAATACCAACCCCAACTTATCACCTGGCAAAGAAACTCAATGAACTCCTAACTCCATACACTCCAAGTAAGTTTAGTCTACAATCATCAGCAGATTTCCTAGAATTGATCAAATCTACCCAGCCCGATGGAATCATCGCTTCCCTGGACGTTGAATCCCTTTTTACCAACGTCCCAGTCGACACAACCATAGGAATGATACTGGACAGAGTATACAGAGACGAGAGCACCCCCAAATTAGACATACCTGAGCCACACTTGAAAAGTCTTCTCGAAGCATGTACAAAGGAAGCCCCTTTCATCAGTCCACAAGGAGACATGTATTTACAAATTGACGGAGTAGCAATGGGCACCCCCTTAGGAGTTTTATTTGCTAATTTTTATATGGGAACCATCGAAGATAGGGTCTTCAGTAGCAGACAAAAACCAACTGTATACTGCCGTTATGTAGATGACATATTCGTAATAGTAAAAGACTCAGATGAACTAATTGACCTAAAAAGACACCTAGAGAGAGAGTCAGTACTCCGATTTACACATGAAAATAGTGAAAATAACAGTCTGCCATTCTTGGATGTACTAATAACAAAAACAGGAACCTCTTTAAGCACCAACGTATATACCAAGCCCACCAACAGAGGATTATGCCTGAACGGTAGAAGTGAGTGCCCCCAAAGATACAAAGCCAGTGTTCTCAATGCTTATATTCGTCGAGCGCTTACCCACTGCTCTGAATGGAGCAACGTGAGTAGAGAGTTTGAAAGAGTAACTCAGGTATTGGTGAACAACGGATATAGCAACGCGGAAATAAACGCTGCTATAAGAAGACACTTGGACCGTTGGTATAATTCAGAACCTAGAACAGAAACCACAACACCCCCAATAAAATTATATTACAAATCAACCATGCACAGTGAACATATAAAAGAGGAAAGAATAATGAAAGAAATAATCCGTAAAGGAGTAAAAAGCACTACTCCTAACCAAAACATAAACCTGATAATATTCTACAAAACCAAGAAGACTTCCGAACTCCTTATCAAAAACAGCCCGAAGCCGACGGAGAACCCTCTACAGCAGTCAAGCGTTGTATACATGTACACTTGCCCCCACGAAGGATGTAACCTTCAATGTAAGTACATAGGTATGACGTCGACCAAGCTGACGAGGCGTTTGACATGCCATCTTCAATCTGGTGCCCCTAGGAATCACATGAGACAAGCCCATGACATTACTCTAACAAGAGAAATGTTGAACAAGAATACTTGCATAATAGACAAAACCCAAGATTCAAGAAGATTACAAATTCTTGAGGCAATTCACATAAGAATAGAGCGACCTACCATGAACACCCAAATCACGGAACTATTTACTCTACCCACCATGAGAGTAAGGACAAGACAAGAACATATCGATGCCAACACAGAAGACAATGGCCAACATAACAGGCCAATTACACTGGATTAATCTTTGTGTTTGGATAGGAGATGCCTCGTATGGGCCAATATGCCTTCTGCAGCCCCTATGTTTATCCCTTATGTATCCCCCCATGTTTTTCACCTTCATTGTATTATCACCTGACCTAATGCGGGTATAAAATCAACTAGTATTGTAAGATCTGTTCACTTGAGAATGAACCATGGAGGTTCGAAACGTCGTGCAAATTATACAAATAAGTGTAATACACTCTATAGTAAATCACTTCTTTTCTTCACCTTAAAAGTACGAAAATGAGTTTTGGAGAACTCCTATTCCAATTAAGCCCTGATGCTAAGAAAATAGTTAGAGGGATAGAAGCCCTAAACCAGAAAATAATAAATACAGAATATGCGGTCATATTCAATGAAACATGTTTGAAAGAAAACCTGCTGCCAGTATACACCAATATAAACCCACATGACCCAGCAGTCCGCAATACAGAGTTTACCTATAGGTATAGGCAAGAGCTCATTCGGCATCAACTAAACAAGAAAAAGGAAGCCCTCCAAACCTTTATAGAGCAGGCGGAGCATCTGTTAAACAAATGGACCCAGTACGACATCCCTATCCAACTCAAGCAAACCATCAACAGTGAACTATTTAACCTGAAACAACAACATAAAACTCTTGTAGAAACAAAGACACTCCGTAAGTTAACATCCCTAAACGGTGGACAGCTAAAAATCCCTCGTCCTAAAGATGGCTACTTTAACCTGACTTCTTATGATCTTACCCAGGACCAACGAGACCTCTTAAATCTTGGTCTAAATTGTCAATTCTTATCTAAACCAAAGATGCATCAAAAACGCCTGGAAATCGAAATGCTTCTGGACGATATCCATAAGCTAGAAGACAACAAAAAAGTCATCACCACTGACACACTTCAAGCTGAACTACTTGCAGAAGCAGGGAAAAAACGAGGAACATATTCATCTACAATCTTAACCCCACGACTCAAAGAAGCAGCGAAACAACTAAAAAATCTGAAAGACGTAACAATAAGAAAAGCCGACAAAACAGCAGCATATGTATTGATTCCTACCCATGAATACATGAACAAAATTAGCGACATCCTAAGTGACGACTCCAAATTTCAACGAATCACGAGGAACCCCGTAGAAGACCTTAAGCGGAAAGTAAACAAAACAATTACAGCAATCAACGCAAAGAATGGTAGTGTGCATTTCAATAAACTTCAAGGCGACTATGGCTTAGGATATGCCTACGGCAATGTTAAGACGCATAAACCAGGTAACCCACTACGCCCTATAATCAGCCAAATACCAACCCCAACTTATCACCTGGCAAAGAAACTCAATGAACTCCTAACTCCATACACTCCAAGTAAGTTTAGTCTACAATCATCAGCAGATTTCCTAGAATTGATCAAATCTACCCAGCCCGATGGAATCATCGCTTCCCTGGACGTTGAATCCCTTTTTACCAACGTCCCAGTCGACACAACCATAGGAATGATACTGGACAGAGTATACAGAGACGAGAGCACCCCCAAATTAGACATACCTGAGCCACACTTGAAAAGTCTTCTCGAAGCATGTACAAAGGAAGCCCCTTTCATCAGTCCACAAGGAGACATGTATTTACAAATTGACGGAGTAGCAATGGGCACCCCCTTAGGAGTTTTATTTGCTAATTTTTATATGGGAACCATCGAAGATAGGGTCTTCAGTAGCAGACAAAAACCAACTGTATACTGCCGTTATGTAGATGACATATTCGTAATAGTAAAAGACTCAGATGAACTAATTGACCTAAAAAGACACCTAGAGAGAGAGTCAGTACTCCGAATTACACATGAAAATAGTGAAAATAACAGTCTGCCATTCTTGGATGTACTAATAACAAAAACAGGAACCTCTTTAAGCACCAACGTATATACCAAGCCCACCAACAGAGGATTATGCCTGAACGGTAGAAGTGAGTGCCCCCAAAGATACAAAGCCAGTGTTCTCAATGCTTATATTCGTCGAGCGCTTACCCACTGCTCTGAATGGAGCAACGTGAGTAGAGAGTTTGAAAGAGTAACTCAGGTATTGGTGAACAACGGATATAGCAACGCGGAAATAAACGCTGCTATAAGAAGACACTTGGACCGTTGGTATAATTCAGAACCTAGAACAGAAACCACAACACCCCCAATAAAATTATATTACAAATCAACCATGCACAGTGAACATATAAAAGAGGAAAGAATAATGAAAGAAATAATCCGTAAAGGAGTAAAAAGCACTACTCCTAACCAAAACATAAACCTGATAATATTCTACAAAACCAAGAAGACTTCCGAACTCCTTATCAAAAACAGCCCGAAGCCGACGGAGAACCCTCTACAGCAGTCAAGCGTTGTATACATGTACACTTGCCCCCACGAAGGATGTAACCTTCAATGTAAGTACATAGGTATGACGTCGACCAAGCTGACGAGGCGTTTGACATGCCATCTTCAATCTGGTGCCCCTAGGAATCACATGAGACAAGCCCATGACATTACTCTAACAAGAGAAATGTTGAACAAGAATACTTGCATAATAGACAAAACCCAAGATTCAAGAAGATTACAAATTCTTGAGGCAATTCACATAAGAATAGAGCGACCTACCATGAACACCCAAATCACGGAACTATTTACTCTACCCACCATGAGAGTAAGGACAAGACAAGAACATATCGATGCCAACACAGAAGACAATGGCCAACATAACAGGCCAATTACACTGGATTAATCTTTGTGTTTGGATAGGAGATGCCTCGTATGGGCCAATATGCCTTCTGCAGCCCCTATGTTTATCCCTTATGTATCCCCCCATGTTTTTCACCTTCATTGTATTATCACCTGACCTAATGCGGGTATAAAATCAACTAGTATTGTAAGATCTGTTCACTTGAGAATGAACCATGGAGGTTCGAAACGTCGTGCAAATTATACAAATAAGTGTAATACACTCTATAGTAAATCACTTCTTTTCTTCACCTTAAAAGTACGAAAATGAGTTTTGGAGAACTCCTATTCCAATTAAGCCCTGATGCTAAGAAAATAGTTAGAGGGATAGAAGCCCTAAACCAGAATATATATATATATATATATATATATATATATATATATATATATATATATATATATATATATATATATATATATTTATTTAATAACATTAACAAAAAATTCTTAAAAACGTGGGAAACCGTCAAAATAATGTCTATATCGTCGATATTTGGATTATATCACATAAAGCAAGGAATGATGAAAATGTCAGAAAAATATTGCTAAATTTGATAAATTTGAAAGCAAAAAAAAATGCAACAAAACTAGGTAAAAAATGCAAAATATTGCGAAATTCTGAGACTTGTAGGTCAAATCACATATCGTGAGAAAACGTAAAATTGTATCGAAAAATTAGTAAATTTAATTATTTTTACTTGAAATCACAAACATGGAAAACGTGAAAAACCGGCAATATAATAAAAAATTTGCTGATTTTTACTTCAAATCATAAGGCGAGATTTCGTGTTATTTAGATCATCAAAATGTACATGAAAATGTCTTTTCCAATACAAATAATACTGAAATATTCAAATATGCAATAAAAACATCATAACTCTCTTAATCTATATCTCCCACTATTTTAAGGAGGTGCAAATGATTGATTGAAAATAAAATATTGAGGATAAATTTGACATCAATTTTAGGTTAGCATCATATTTATTATATGTTTATTTAATTATTAACGTTATCTGAAAATTCACATAAATGTGGGAAAACGCCAAAATATTGCCCAAATTGTCTATATTTGGTTAAAACACATAGAGCAAAGAAATATGAAAAAAGTAAATATATTTCTAAATTCGATGATTTTTTTAATTAATCAAATGCAAGAACACTAGTTAAAATATACAATACATTGCAAAAATTGCGAGGTTAGTTGTCAAATCCCATATTGTGAGAAAACATGAAATAGTATGGAAATATTAATAAATTCGATTGTTTTTGCCTAAAATCACACATCCTGGAAAATCGTGAAAAAACTTCAATATATTATCAAATTCGATGATTTTTACATCAAACCTAAAGGCGAGATTCATGTTAGTTATAATATTAAAATGCATATGGAAATGTTGTTTCCATTAAAAATTATAAAAATCAATGTGTTTTCATTAGAATTAACTATTTCCCAGTAAGCATAAAACGTGTTCTGATGTTTTTATTTTGGTAGAAGAAAGGTGACACTGTAACAGTCTATATAAAGTCGTCATTATTTGTAGATAACCAGCAAAGAAAACCTGATATTATACTGACGAATGTTGAATGCAAAATCTTTCACAGTTGAATTCTCCCAGGTAATGATGTGGGCTCAGATCACATACTTGTTATTCTCCACCTCCAAGCATCTCCCTTTAGAATTCTGGGACGCCCCAGACCCAAACTAAACACGCTTCGACTTCGCCAATATATAGAGTTCCTTTGCACGGATTCAACCGCTGATCTTGACAATCAACCGGTCCAGGACATTTACACAGTAATTGCCTTCATACATTCTCTCATTACTGAAGCAACTATGATGAATTGTGAGCTAACTAACACCAGAATAATTCAGCAATACAAACCGACCAGAGAGATCAAGGATAAAATGAGGCATTACCAGCAAGAATGTGTGAGGCGCCTACGCACAGGCCAGCCATCCTTCCAAATTATTCAGTCCCTAAGACGTGAAGTCTTAGGCCTCACGCTCCTACACAAACGTCATATTTGGGGTATTCTAGTCAACCAAGTTAACCAGTACAAGAGAGAACCTGCCAGATTCTGGGGAAAGATCAGACAACTCCTAGGATCGTCAAAGACACCGCTTTCGCATCTCAACTATACATATACTGATGACAACAACGAGGTAATAACCACCAGATTGGAAGATGGACACCTGCAGGCTAATCTTAGGGGATTAGTTTGGGTGGAAATCTTTACAGAAAACAACAGCCAAATCAACAATGACAACCTCCGTACAGTCAACCAATGGGTTGCTGAAAATGTGGAGAACCTGTCTAGCAGGCCTCTAGTGGACACCGCACTCCTTGACCCAGAGCACCCGACCCATCACCCTACGGGAACTGCTAGAAGTATTAAAGAAAACGAGGAACAAAGCGCCAGGTTTATCAGGAATAACAGTCAACTAACTGAAGCTTCTGCTTCTCAACTAACTTGCAGTCCATGCTCAATGTCTTCAACGCTATCCTCGTCTCAGGCCACTTCCCACAGGCATTTAAAACTGCCAAAATGATCCTTATTCCGATGCCAGGCAAAAGCAGACATGTCCCTGGAAACTATAGGCCTATCTCCCTGTTGGAGTCGACAGGAAATTGCTTTGAGAAAATGCTCTCAAATCGTATTAACTACTACATGGAGTACCACCACCTGGATACTGAAAAATAGTTTGGTTTTAGGAACCGCAGATCAACACAAAATGCCATCAATATAATTTATGATGCAGCAGACAGTATCAGGAAACAGCATTAATATCAACCAGAGATGTCAACAAGGCCTTTGATAGTTTATTGCATAATGGTCTGCTTATCAAGCTGCAATCCATACCACACCACAACTGGACCCTTTTAAGACATGTAAAAAAAAATTCTAAGATCAATAATTCCACTGTTTAGCAACAAGGAAGCTGAAGCCTTTTCCCCGACAGCTGGAGTTCTTTAGGGATCGTGCATCAGCCCTCTCCTCCTCAATCTCTTTGTAACGATTTGCCACGCCCTATTTATAACGACACTATTATCACTCAGTTCGCGGACAATGTCATTCATGTAGTGTCGTTGATGCCTGCTGGCCAAGGAACTAAACACGAGTCAGTCATAAGGAAGACGAAAGAGGAACTCGGAGCCACAGCAAGTTGAGAACAAGACTGGAAAATCGTGACAAACACTAACTAGATTGAATTGTGCTCGGTGGGCAGCTGGGATAGTTCACTCGAGGTCATCAAAATCGGTGGCATGTTAATACAGGTTCAGAACTACACTACAATTCTGGGCAATGTAATATCGATACTTTTGAATTCCACCAAGCATATCAGTAAAAAAGAGGCCTTAGCCAAAGCACTACTAGCTCGGCTGTACCGATTCAGGCAATTCTGTATACATATATACAGAATGCTTATTCGATCAATCCTAGAATACCCATACACCCCGCTTGCTCTTACTAACAGTCAAATATGTTGAAACTTCAAAGAGTTCAAAATAGAGCACTCAGATTTGTAGCATGAGTGACACTTGCCGACAAAATTAGGAATGACAGCCTCCTCACTCAGTAAAAGATAGAACCGTTGAATAGACGCCTCCACAAACTCCCAGTAACGCAGTTATACAAAATGAAGAACACTTACCGAATCGTGACGATCCCATTACGGCATTTAACACTACCAACTATGAGATACGAGATCAGCCCCACAGAACATGGAGGATGTAACTACAACAAAACGTCAGGCGGTATATCCACAACAGGAATTACTCACGGCCCAGGATACTTAGTAACCCTCTTACGTGATGAGGAATGGGAACCTCCTGATCCAATATATATATAACAGGCACGAACTATGAGCTAACAAGTCAACATCTGACACCAATACCTCTACCAACCAGGACAAAATCATTGTATACATCAACTACAAGCTCCTCTACCAACCACACATCTGCAAGTCACCACAGGACTGCTCTTCGGATGCGGCACCAAGACTGGAACTCTGTCCTCGCATGGTAACTTCTCTCCACCTCTTGTGCAACAGCTACAGCTTGCTGCTACTGGCAGCCAGCAATCATTCACAAAAAAAAAATCATCACCATCATATATGAGTGCAGTTGTGCCTCTCCATCAATTCACACATCAACTCACACACTTTTATTATCACTAGAATCACTATCAGACGATCCACTGTCACTGGTACTACCCCAACCATCACTACCAGAGCTTCCACTGTCACTGGTATTACCACTATATCACTACAAGAGCTACCAGAGTCACTGTTACTACCCCAACCAACATTACCAGAGCTACCACTGGCACCGGTACTATCCCTACCATCACTACCGGAGCTTCCACTGTCACCGGTTCAAGAACTACCACCGTCTCTGGTACGACCCCAACCATCACTACCATCTTGAGGTTATCTTGAGATGATTTCGGGGCTTTAGTGTCCCGCGGCCCGGTCCTCGACCAGGCCTCCACTCCCAGGAAGCATCCCATGACAGCTGACTAACACCCAGGTACCTATTTTACTGCTAGGTAACAGGGGCATAGGGTGAAAGAAACTCTGCCCATTGTTTATCGCCGGCCCCTGGGATCGAACCCAGGACCACAGGATCACAAGTCCAGCGTGCTGTCCGCTCGGCCGACCGGCTCCCCTATACCGACCATAGCTATCAATGTCACTGGTAATACCCCCTATCATCACTAACAGAGCTAACACTGCCATTGGTACTTTCGCAACAATCACTACCAGCGCTACCACTCTCAATGGTACTACCCCTACTATCACTACCAGAACTACCACTGTCACTGTTACTAACCCTTCCATCACTACAACTGTCATTGGTACTACCACAACCATGACTACCAGAGCTACCACTGTCACTGTTACTACCCCTACAATCACTACCATTCTCACTGGTACTACCACAACTATCACTACCAGAGATACCACTGTCAATAGTACTACCCCTACAATCACTACCAGAGCTCCCACTGCCACTGGTACTACCCCCTTCCATCACTACCATTGACACTGGTACTACCCCTACACTCACCACTAGAACTTCCACTGTCACTGTTACTACCCCTGATATTACTACTAGAGCTACCACTGGCATTGGTACTACCCTTACCATCACTACCAGAGCTACCACTGGCACTGATAATACCCCAGTCATTACTACTAGAGCTACCATTGTCACTGGTACTACCCCTGGCATCACTACCAGAGCTACCACTGACACTGATAATACCCCAAAAATCACTACCAGAGCTCCTACTGTCACTGGTACAACGACAAACATAACTACCAGAACTTCCACTGTCACTGGTACTGCCCCAGACATCACTGTCACAGTTACCACCGGCACTGATTAAGAGCTACCACTCTTACCATCACTACTTTCACTACCACTTACAATGTTACAACCCCTACCATCCCTACCGCTGTCACTGGTAATACCCCAATCCTGACTACCAGAGCTAACACTGGCATTGATACCACCCTAACCATCGCTACCACAGCTACTACTGTCAGTGTCACTACTACCTGCACCCATCACCTCCACTTGGGCCACTATCTGCACCCATCACTTCCATCCGAGCCACTATCAGCATCCATCACCTTCACGTGGACCACTCCCTGCACCCATCACCTACACTCGAGTCTTTACCTCAACCCATTACCTTCGCTTAGGCCACTATTAGAACCCATAACCTCATCTTGGGCCAATATCAGCACCCCATCACCTCCACTTGGGTCTCTACCGTCACCCAATACCTCCAATTGGGCCACTTCCAACTCCCATCACCAACACTTGGGACACTACCAGCACCCATCACCTACACTTGGGACACTACCAGCACCCATCACCAACACTTGGGACACTACCAGCACCCATCACCTACACTTGGGACACTACCAGCACCCTTCACCTACACTTGGGACACTAGAAGCACCCATCACCAACACTTGGGACACTACTAGCACCCATCACCTACACTTGGGACACTACCAGCACCCATCACAAACACTTGGGACACTACCAGCACCCATCACCTACACTTGGGACACTACCAGCACCCATCACCTACACTTGGGACACTACCAGCACCCATCACCAACACTTGGGACACTACCAGCACCCATCACCTACACTTGGGACACTACCAGCACCCTTCACCTACACTTGGGACACTACCAGCACCCATTACCTACACTTGGGACACTACCAGCACCCATTACCTACACTTGGGACACAACCAGCACCCATTACCTACACTTGGGACACTACCAGCACCCATCATCACCTTCTTGGCCACTACCAGCACCCATCACTACCAGCACCCATCTCTACCAGCACCCATCACTACCAGCACCCATCACTACCAGCACCCATCACTACCAGCACCCATCACTACCAGCATCCCATCACTACCAGCACCCATCACTACCAGCATCCCATGGGAACCGGTCGGCCGAGCGGACAGCACGCGGGACTTGTGATCCTGTGGTCCTGGGTTCGATCCCAGGCGCCGGGGAAAAATAATGGGCAGAGTTTCTTTCACCCTATGCCCCTGTTACCTCGCAGTAAAATAGATCCTGGGTGCTAGTCAGCTGTCACGGGCTGCTTCCTGGGGGTAGAGGCCTGGACTAGGACATGGCCGCGGGGACACTAAAAAAAAGCCCCGAAATCATCTGAAGATAACGAATCACCTCCAATTGAGCTATTACCAGCACCCATTACCTCCACTTGGGTCACTGCAACCAAGCTACCACGGTCACCGGTACTACCCTTACCATCACTTCCGGAGCTACCACGGTCACCGGTACTACCCTTACCATCACTACCGGAGCTACCACGGTCACCGGTACTACCCTTACCATCACTACCGGAGCTTCCACTGTCACCGGTACTACCCCTACCATCACAACCAGAACTTCCACTGTATCTAGTATGAACCCATCATCACTATCATAGCTATCAGTGTCACTGGTAATACCTCTATCATCACTAACACACCTACCACTCTCACTGGTACTGTCACAACAATCACTACCAGAGCTACCACTGTTAATGGTACTACCCTTGCTATCACTACCAAAGCTACCACTGTTACTGTTATTAACCCTTCCATCACTACAACTGTTAATGGTACTACCACAACCATGACTACCAGAGCTACCACTGGCACTGATAATACCCCAACCATTAATACCAGAGGTACCATTGTCACTGGTACTACGACTAACATAACTACCAGAGCTTCCACTGTCACTGGTACTGCCCCAGTTACCACTGGCACTGATACTACTCCTACCATCGTTACTATCACTACCACTTTCAATGTTTCAACCCCTATCATCCCTACTTGATGTCTCTGATAGTATCCTTTATATCTCTGAGAGTATCCTGCATGTCGATGAGAGTATCCTTCATATCTCTGAGAGTATCCTTCACGTCTCAGATAATATCCTTCATGTCTTTGAGAGTACCCTTCATGTCCCTGAGAGTATCCTTGATGTCTGAGAGAATCCTTAATATCTCTGAGATTATCCATAATGGATATGAGAGTATCATTCACGTCTGAGAGTATCTTTCATGTCTCTGAGAGTATGCTTCATGTTTTGAGAGTATCCTTCATATCTTTGAGAGTATGCTTTATGTCTCTGAGAGTATCCTTGATGTCTCGAAGAGTATCTTTCATGTCTCTGAGATTATCCTTCATGGATATTGGAGTATCCTTCATGTCTGAGAATATCCTTTGTGTCTCTGGGAGTATCCTTCATTTCTCCGACTAAGACTTTTTGCTCGATGGTACCCGTGTAGAAGTTTGCAAACAGACTGTGGATGAAACAGTCGGGATGATAGCCGACAGAGTGTACCGTGATCCGGCATGTACTCCTCTTGACATACCAGAAAACAGTCTAAGGAAACTACTCCAAGCTTGTACTAAAGATGCACCCTTCTTGAGCCCGGATGGACACATGTATAAGCAAGTAGATGGGGTCGCCATGGGTTCTCCCCTAGGTGTCCTGTTTGCAAACTTCTACATGGGTATCATCGAGCAAAAAGTCTAGGTCGACATGAACTTGAAACCGGCCATATACTGCAGGTATGTTGACGACATTTTTACACAGGTACCTGATGTCAGACATCTGCAGGAGCTGAAGGAGGCATTTGAGCAGAATTCTGTGTTGCGTTTCACTTACGAGATGGAGAAGGATGGGAAGCTGCCCTTTCTAGATGTAACAGTCATGGAAAGGAGCGGAGTTTTCCACACTGCAGGCTACACTAAGGAAACAAACATAGGAATGTGCCTGAATGCCAACAGTGACTGCCCGGACAGGTACAAGAGGAGTGTTGTTAACGCTTATGTCAACCGTGCCCTCAGCCACAGCTCAGAATGGAAGCAAGTCGACGAAGAACTCTGTAGGGTAAGGCAGGTCCTAGTCAACAACGGCTTCTCCAATGGTTTCGTGGAAGACATCATAAGAAGGAAAGTGAAACGCCATGCAACCTCTGAAGAAACAACTAACACAACACCTATACCCACTATTAGACTATTTTACAGGAACTTCTTTTCCACAGCTCATAAAACGGAGGAAAGGGTCCTGAAAGATATTGTCAGTAGAAACGTTATCCCTACAGACAAAAATCAGAAGATACAACTGACAATTTACTATAAAACCAGAAAAACGGCCAGCCTACTCATGAGAAACTCTCCAGACACAAAGCAGAACGCTTTAAAAGAGACCAACGTCGTCTATGCCTTCAAATGCCCTCTTGGGGACTGTAAGCCTAAAAAAACCCAGACATGGGTTTACTATACAATAGTTTACTTTTACTAGGCATGGGATACTCTCAAAGACATAGCGGATACTCTTAGAGACACGAAGGATACTCTCAGAGAAATGAAGTATACTCTCAGAGAAATGAAGGACACTCTCAGGTACATGAATGACACTGTCAGAGAAATGTAGGATACTCTCATAGACATCAAAGATACTCGCAGGGATATCAAGAATACTCTCAGAGACCTCGAGGATACTCTCAAACATATGACGGATACTATCAGAGACATGAAGGATTTTCTCAAATATATGAAGGATACTCTCAGAGACATGAAAGATACTCTCAGAGACATGAAGGATACTGTCAGAGAAATGAAGGATACTTTCATAGACATAAAGGATACTCTCAGAGACACGAAGGATACTCTCAGAGACATGAACGACACTCCCAGAATACTCTCAGAGACATGAAGGATACTCTCAGAGACATGAACGACACTCCCAGAATACTCTCAGAGACATCAAGAATACTCTCAGAGACATGATGGATACTCTCAAAGACTTAATGGATACTCTCAGAGTCATCAACGATACTCTCAGATTCATCAATGACACTCTCAGAGACATCAAGGATACTCTCAGACCCATCACGGATACTCTCCGAGACATCAAGGATACTCTTAGAGACATCTAGGATACTCTCACAGACATACAGGATATCTTTGACATCCTTCATATCTCTATGAAGGACATGAATGATGCTCTCATATCCATGGTGGATAATCTAAGAGATATTACGGATTCTCTCAGACATTGAGGATACACTCAGGGACATGAAGGATACTCTCAAAGACATGAAGGATTCTCTCAAAGACATGAAGGATACTCTCAGAGGCATAAAGGGTACTCTCAGAGACATGAAGGATACTCTCGGAGACATCAAGGATAGTCTCAGAGACATGATGGATTCTCTCAAAGACATGTAGGGTACTTTCTGAGACATGAAGAATACTCTCAGAGACATGAACAATACTTTCTGAGACATGAACGATACTCTCAAAGACATGAAGGATACTCTCAAAGACATCAAGGATACTCTCAGGGACATGATAGATACTCTCAGAGACATAAAGGATTCTTTCAGAGACATGAAGGATACTTTCTGAGACATGAAGGACACTTTCAGAGACATGAAGAATACTCTCAGACATATGAAGGACACTCTCATAGACATGAAGGATTCTCTCAGAGACATTAAGAATAATCTCAGACAAGTGAAGGATATTCTCAGAGACATGAGGTATATTCTGCTAGATATGAATACTCTCAAAGACATGAAGAATTCTTTCAGACATATGAAGGATACTCACAGACCCAATTAAGATACTCTCAGAGACATCAAGGACACTCTCAGAGAATTGAAGGATTCTCCCAAAGACATGAAGGATTCTCTCAAAGACATGAAGGATATTTTCTGAGACATGAAGGATACTTTCAAAGACATGAAGGATGCTTTCTGAGACATCAAGGATACTCCCAGGGACATGAAGGATACTCTTAAGAGACATGAAGGATGCTCTCAGAGACATGAAGGTTACTGTCAGTGACATGAAGGATATTCTCAGAGACATCACGGATACTCCCAAAGACATCAAGGATACTCTCAGAGACATGACGGATACTCTTTGAAACATGATGGATACTCTCAGAGACATGAAGGTTACTGTCAGAGACATGAAGAATATTCTCAGAGATATCAAGTATACTCGCAGAGACATGAAGGATACTCTCAGAGACATGAAATATACTCTCAGAGAAAAGAAGAATACTCTCAGAGGCATGAAGGATACTCTTAGAGATATGAAGGATACTCCCAGAAACATAAGTCATACTCCTAGAGACGTGAAAGATTCATTCAGAGATATTAAGGATACTCTCGGAGACTTGAAGGATACTCTCAGAGTCATCAAGGATACGCACAGGGACATCAAGGATACGCTCAGAGACAAAAAAGATACTCTCAGAGGCATTTACGATACTCTCAGAGACATCAAGTATACGCTCACAGACATAAAGGATTCTCTCAGAGACATGACGGATACTTTCAGAGACATCAAGGATGCTCTCAGACCCATGAAGGATACTCTCAGACCCATGAAAGATACTGTCTGTGACATGAAGGATACTCTCAAAGACATCAAGGATACTCTCAGAGACAAAAAGCATACTCTAAGAGATATGAAGGATACACTCAAAACATGAAGCATACTCTCAGAGACATAATAGGTACTCTCAGACGTGAATGATACTCTCATATCCATTATGGATAATCTCAGAGATATTAAGGATTCTCTCAGACATCAAGGATACTCTCAGGGACATGAAGGGGTACTCTCCATGACATGAAGGATACTTTCTGAGACATGAAGGATACTCTCAGAGATATAAAGGATACTCTCAGAGAAATGAAGCATACTCTCAGAGACATGAAGGATACTGTCAGAGAAATGAAGGATACTCTCATAGACATAAAGGATACTCTCAGAGACACGAAGGATACTCTCAGAGACATGAATGACACTCTCAGAATACTCTCAGGGACATGAAGGATACTCTCAGAGACATGAACGACACTCTCAGCGACATCAAGAATACTCTCAGAAACATGATGGATACTCTCAGAGACTTAATGGATACTCTCTGATTCATCAACGATGCTCTCAGATTCATCAATGATACTTTCAGAGACATCAAGGATACTCTCAGACCCATCACGGATACTCTCCGAGACATCAAGGATACTCTCAGAGACATCTAGGATACTCTCAGAGATATGCAGGATGTCTTTGACATCCTTTATATCTCTATGAAGGACATGAATGATGCTCTCATATCCATGATGGATAATCTCAGAGATATTAAGGATTCTCTCAGACATTAAGGATACACTAAGGGACATGAAAGATACTCTCAGAGACATAAAGGATTCTTTCAGAGACTTGAAGGATACTTTCTGAGATATGAAGGATACTCTTAGAGACATCTAGGACACTGTCAGAGGCATAAAGGGTACTCTCAGAGACATGAAGGACACTCACAGCGACATGATGATACTCTCAGAGACATCAAGGATACTCTCAGGGACATGAAAGATACTCTCAGAGACATAAAGGATTCTTTCAGAGACATGAAGGATACTTTCTGAGACATGAAGGACACTTTCAGAGACATGAAGAATACTCTCAGACCAGTGAAGGATATTCTCCGAGACATGAGGTATACTCTAAGAGATATGAATGACACTCTCAAAGACATTAAGAATTCTTTCAGACACATGAAGGATACTCTCAGACCCAATTAGGATACTTTCAGGGACCTCAAGGATTCTCTCGGAGGAATGAAGGATACTCTCAGACACATACAGAATATTCACAGACCCAATTAAGATACTCTCAGAGACATCTAGGACACTCTCAGAGAATTGAAGGATTCTCCCAAAGATATGAAGGATTCTCTCAAAGACATGAAGGATATTTTCTGAGACATGAAGGATACTTTCAGAGACATGAAGGATGCTCTCGAAGATATGAAGGAACTATCAGAGACATCAAGGATACTCCCAGGGACATGAAGGATACTCTTAGAGACATGAAGGATGCTCTCAGAAACATGAAGGTTACTGTCAGTGACATGAAGGATATTCTCAGAGACATCAAGGATACTCCCAAAGACATCAAGGATACTCTCAGAGACATGACGGATACTCTTTGAGACATGAAGGATACTCTCAGAGACATGAAGGTTACTGTCAGAGACATGAAGGATATTCTCAGAGATATCAAGTATACTCGCAGAGACAAGAAGGATACTCTCAGAGACATGAAGGAATCTCTCGGAGATATGAATGATACTCTCAGAGATATGAAGGATACTCACAGAGACATTTACGATATTCTGAGAGACATCAGGGATACTCAAAGAGGCATGAAGGATTCTCTCAGAGACATCAAGGATACTCTCAGAGACATCAAGGATACTCTCGGAGACATCAAGGATAGTCTCAGAGACATGATGGATTCTCTCAGAGACATGATGGATTCTCTCAAAGACATGATGGATTCTCTCAAAGACATGTAGGGTACTTTCTGAGACATGAAGAATACTCTCAGAGACATGAACAATACTTTCTAAGACATGAGCGATACTCTCAAAGACCTGAAGGATACTCTCAAAGACATCAAGTATTCTCTCAGGGACATGAAAGATACTGTCAGAGATTTGAAGGATACTCTTAGAGACATGAAGGATGCTTTTTGAGACATGAAGGACACTTTCAGAGACATGAAGAATACTCACAGACATATGAAGGACACTCTCATAGACATGAATGATTCTCTCAGAGACATGAAGGATTCTTTCTGAGACATGAAGGACACTGTCAGAGACAGGAAGAATAATCTCAGACCAGTGAATGATATTCTCAAAGACATGAGGTATACTCTACTAGATATGAATGATACTCTCAAAGACATGAAGGATACTCTCTGAGAAATGAAGGATATTCTTAGAGTCCTCATGGATACTCTCAGGAACATCAAGGATTCCCTAAGAGACATCTAAGATACTCTCAGACCAAGGAAGGATACTCTCAGAGACATCATGGATACTCTCAGACCCATGAAAGATAATCTCAGACCCATAAAGGATACTCTCGGACACTATTAGGATACTCCCAGAGATATCAAGGATACTCTCAGAGACATAAAGGATACTCTCAGAGACATGAAGGATTCTATCAAAGACATGAAGGATACACTCAGAGACATCAAGGATACACTCAGAGATATGAAGGATACTCTCAGAGACGTCAAAGATACTCGCAGAGACATGAAGGAAACTGTCAGAGACATAAAATATACTCTCATACCCAAGAAAGATACTCTCCGAGACATGAAGGATACTCTCAGAGATATGAAGGATAATCTCTGAGACATGAAGGATACTCTCAGAGGTATGATGGATACTCTCAGAGGTATGAAGGATACTCTCAGAGACCTGAAAGATACTCCCAGAAACATAAAGGATATTCTCAGAGACATGAAAGATACTCTCAGAGACACGCAGGACACTCTCAGAGACATGAAGGATACTCTCAGAGACACATGAAGGATACTCTAAGAGACATGAAGGATACTCCCAGAGACATAAAGGATACTCATAGAGACATGAAGGATACTCTCAGAGGCATCAAGGATACTCACAGGAACATCAAGGATTCTATATGAGACATCATGGATACTCTCAAACCCATGAATGATACTCTTAGAGACACCATGGATACTCTCAGAGACATTTACTATACAATATGAGACATGAAGGGTACTCTCAGAGAAATGAAGGATACTCTCAGAGACATAAAGGATACTCTCAGAGACATGAAGGATACTCTCAGAGACATGAAAAGATACTCCCAGAGACATGAAGGATACTCTCAGACGCATGAAGGATACTCTCAGATCCATAGAAGCTACTCTCTGAAACATAAAGGATACTATCGGACCCTATTAGGATACTCTCAGAGACATCAAGGATACTCTCGGAAACATCAAGGACACTCTCAGAGACATGAAGGATTTTCTCAAAGACATGAAGGGTACTTTCACAGACATAAAGGATGATATCAAAGACATGAGGGATACTCTCAGAGACATGAAGGATACTCTCAGGGACATGAAGGATACTCGCAGAGATATGGAGGAGTCTGTGAGGGACATGAAGGATAGTCGGAGAGTCATGAAGGATACTCTCAGATACATGAGGGATACTGTCAGAGACATGAAGGATACTCTCAGAAACATCAAGGATACACTCAGAGATATGAAAGTTACTCTCAGAGACATCAAGGATACCCTCAGAGACATGAGAGATACCCACAGAGATATGAAATATACTCTCAGACCCAAGAAGGATACTCTCAGAGACATGAAGGATACTCTCAGCGACATGAAGGACACTCAGAGACATCAAGGATAATCGCAGAGATATCAAAGATATTTTCAGAGACATCAAGGATATTCTCAGAGACATGACGGATACTATCAGAGACATGAAGGATTCTCTCACATATATCAAGGACACTCTTAGAGACATTAAAGATACACTTAGAGACATTTAGGATACTGTCAGAGAAATGAAGGATACTCTCATACACATAAAGGATACTCTCAGAGACACGAAGAATACTCTCAGAGACATGAAGGATACTCTCAGAGACATGAACGACACTCTAAGAGACATCCAGGATACTATAAGAGACATGATGGATACTCCTGGAGACTTGATGGCCCGGAGACTTGATGAATACTTTCAGAGTCATCAAAGATACTCTCAGAGTCATCAGCGATACTCTCAGAGACATCAAGGATACTCTCAGAGTCAAGAAGGATACTCTCAGACCCATCACGGATACTCTCTGAGACATCAAGGATACTCTCAGAGACATGATGGATTTTCTCAAAGACGTGAAGGATACTCTCAAAGACCTAAAAGATACTCTCAGAGGTCTAAAGGATACTTTCAGAGACATCATGGATTCACTCAGATACAGAACCCATGAGCACCACACCAGAAATAAATACAGTTTTGATATTCCTAGAGTACGTCTTAATCAAACCAGAAATGCTCTACAAATCAAGGGGCCCAGAATGTGGAATGACCTTCCCAACCATGTTAAAGACAGTACCTCTCTCAACCAATTTAAGATAAAAACTAAACACTACCTAATAAATTCCCTGTAACCTACCTCACTCCTCTATTGTCAACCCATGTCCGTTATTTTCTTTTTTTTTAATCAACACTGTTTGTCAACCTATTGTATTTGTGCTGCTTTTTCAGTCATGTTCCCCCTTTTTTTTATCTTTATTTGTATTTGTTCTCAACACTTTTTATTCTTTATGCTCAATTAGTATTAAGTTCTAGATATTAATGTTTTTCTTGCCCGAAACGCATTGCGTAATAGTGGCTTTAGGCATTGTATGTACTAGCTCTATCTATATATCAATCCATTAATGTAACATCACTTGTATGTATATACCTTACCTGAATAAACATCTGAATCTGAATCTGAATCTGAATCTGATATGAAAGATACTCTCTGAGACATGAGGATACTCCCAGAGACATGAAAGATACTCTCAGAGACTAGAAGGATACTCTCAGAGACATCCAGGACACGCTCAGAGACATAAGGCATACTCCTAGAGACCTGAAGGATACTCTCAGTGATATGAAAGATACTCTCGGAGACTCCAAGGATACTCTCAGTGATATGAAAGATACTCTCAGAAACTCGAAGGATACTCTCAGAGTCATCAAGGATACACTCAGCGATAACAAGGATACTCTCAGAGTCATCAAGGATACTCTCAGACCAATCAAGGATAATCTCCGAAACATCAAGGATACTCTGAGAGACATCTAGGATGCTCTCAGAGATATGAAGGATACTCTCAGAGACATGAAGGATATTCTCAGACATGAAGGATACTCTAATATCCATGAAGGATACTCTCAGAGACATAAAGCATACTCTCAGAGATATGAAGGATACTCTCAAAACATGAAGCATACTCTCAAAACATGAAGCATACTCTCAGAGACATGAAAGATACTCTCAGACGAGAATGATACTCACAGACATGAATGATACACTCATATCCATTATGGATAATATCAGAGATATTAAGGATTCTCTCAGACATCAAGGATACTCTCAGGAACATGAAGGATACTCTCAAAGACATGAAGGATTCTCTCAAAGACATGAAGGATACTTTCTGAGACATGAAGGATACACTCAGAGACATGAAGGATACTCTCAGCGACATGCAGGATACTCTCAGAGATATTAAGGATACCCTCAGAGACATCAAGGAAACTCTCAAAGACATGGCGGATGCTCTTAGAGTCATGAAGGATACTCTCAGAGAAATGAAGGACACTCTCAGAACCATGAATGATACTGTCAGAGAAATGTAGATACTCCCAAGAGAAACGAAGGATACTCTCAGAGACATGAAGGATTCTCTAAGACCCATGAAGGAAACTCTCAGATCCATAAAGGATACTCCTATAGACATGAAGGATACTCTCAGAAACATGAAGGATACTGTCAGAGACATGAAGGATACTCTCAGAGACATGAAGGATACTCTCAGAGACATGAAAAACACTCTCAGAGACATCAAGGATACTCGCAGAGATATCAAGGATACTCTCAGAGACATCGAGGATACTCTCAAAGACATGACGGATACTGTCAGAGACATGAAGGATACTCTCAGAGACATGAAAGATACTCTCAGAGACATGAAGGATACTGTCAGAGAAATGAAGGATACTCTCATAGACATAAAGGATACTCTCAGAGACACAAAGGATACTCTCAGAGACATGAACGACACTCTCAGAATACTCTCAGAGACATGAAGGATACTCTCAGAGTCATCATGATACTCTCAGAGACATTAAGGATACTCTCAGACCCATCACGGATACTCTCCGAGACATCAAGGATACTCTCAGAGACATCTAGGATACTCTCAGAGACATGAAGGATATCTTTGACATCCTTCATGTCTCTATGAAGGACATGAATGATACTCTCATATCCATGATGGATAATCTCAGAGATATTAAGGATTCTTGCAGACATTACCTATTTCCTTACCTACATTACCTAAATAAACATTTTTGTTCAAGAATGTAACAACTCTTGTATATATCTCAAAAAAAAATTATTATTTATTTATTTACATTAAGGATACACTCAGGGACATGAAGGATACTCTCAGAGACATGAAGGATACTTTCTTAGATATGAAGGATACTCTCAGAGACATCTAGGACACTCTCAGAGGCATGAAGGGTACTCTCAGAGACATGAAGGACACTGCAGCGACATGAAGGATATTCTCAGAGACATCAAGGATAGTCTCAGAGACATGATGGATTCTCTCAAAGACATGTAGGGTACTTTCTGAGACATGAAGGATACTCTCAGAGACATGAACAATACTTTCTTTGATATGAAGTATTCATATCAAAGAAAGCCTTGTTCGGGTTGAATGTAGACACAGTAGTCGCTTCTGTATATATTTATTGACCGAGACAACAAGGTATATATCTGGCCAACCAAGGTCCACCTACTCTGAGTCTGTGAGGAGAACTGAGGCTGCTGGGAGCATCGCTGATGCTCCTCTGTCTGGCATGACGTCAGAGGCCTACTTGCCTGTGATTGGTTATAATTCAACTGACATAGAATTTGAGTATAACACCGCTCGGACACGCTACCAACTCGACGTCCCTTGTCGACAAGCTCTGGCTAGCTATATAGTTACAATGATACTGAAGGACCTCGGTGGCATTCAATAATGGCTTACATGTGAAATTTGCATAATAAAACATTGAAAGAAGATCAGGTGTGTGTAATACTAACAACTCGGCATATGCGCCAAAAAAAAAAATAATCATAATAGGTGAAAATCATGGTAACAATGCTTTGATTAAACCAGAGTATTAAGAACATGTGCATGTCTACTGATCAGATATGAACAATACAACTCAAGGTATTGCTAAACAAAATTATTAACATGTGTCAATGGCATGTGCTTGAAACCATACAAAATTGAACAATTATTACATTAATGGAACAAAGTTCTGACCTAACAACCACAAATGAATTTTAAGATTAGATAATGATTTTTTTCCCCTTTCTTTTTTTTTGACACTGAAATATACAATATATTTACAAGACCAATGTACAATATATTTAATGTCCAATATAATTACAAGCTATATACAAGACCTGGATCAAGAAGACTAACATCTGCGTGATAGCAGTCAGGATTCACTGGCCTCTATGAGGTTGCTAGAACATTAATGAACTCTTATGACAAGCACTGTAAAAATACTAGAGTAGTAGTATAGTAAATACTAGGTATTTAGTAGTAAATACTAGGTAGTAGACTTAACAATGGCATCTAATTGATAACAAAATAAAGTTCAGGAAAACTATACATTATATATAATGGTAATAATAAGACACATGTGGTAGAAATACTGCAAATGATTTTTTTTTTTCAAAACAAACAAAATAACTGCAGAGTGCACTCAATTATAAATTCTGCGGATATCTACACCTAGCTCATCCAGAGCACTATACAACTCTGGCTCTGACTGAAGGTCCGGAACAGATGAAACTTCATGTGACAAACTATCATCTTGAGAGATATCCTCGTTAACATCTAGCCAATGGACATGTGGTGAGTGCACGGTTGAAACAAGAGGTCTAGATCTAAGATTATAGTTGCTAGTATGGGGTTGCTGAACATCAAGTGGTCTGTCAACCACAGAAGGTGGTGTCCGAGTAGGAGTATCTGTCTGGGTAAGTTCATTGTCATCTTCCTCATCAGTCTCGTCAACAGTCATTTTAGCTAACTTCATGTGGTCTAAATGTTCATTTATATACTCTCCTGTTAACAAGTTCTTAAGTCTGTATTTGTTACCTTTAATAAGCTCGATTACCTTATATGGACCCAAAATTTTTTTAGTTAACTTATACATAGGACCAGACCTGTGTTGGTTAAGTATCATTACTACAGATCCAATATTTATTTTACTGGGTTTAGCTCGTTCATTCCTTGCTCAAATGAACTCGGCTGTAGCTTTGGACAGTTGTTCTCGTATTTTCTTGAATACTAGTTGCATCTGTCTCCGCTTCACTTGAACAAAATCATCTACGTTATATAAGGGAGTAGGAGGTACGTTAATCAATTCATTAGGGAGGATCTTATCTGTACCATAAAGAATAGCATGAGGTGTGTCACCTGTAGAAACATTAATTGAAGAATTTATAGCACACTGAATTAAGGGTATAAAATCATCCCAATTGTTGTTATCAAAATTCAACGTGACTCTCAAGGCATCTAACACTTTCCTGTTAGTACGTTCGGCTAGTCTATTACTTGCTGGATAATAAGGCATGATGCTACATTTTTTGATGTTATATATTTTTTTTTTTTTTGAGATATATACAAGAGTTGTTACATTCTTGTACAGCCACTAGTACGCGTAGCGTTTCGGGCACGTCCTTAATCCTATGGTCCCTGGAATACGATCCCCTGCCGCAAAGAATCGTTTTTTTCATCCAACTACACATTTTACTGTTGCATTAAACAGAGGCTACAGTTAAGGAATTGCGCCCAGTAAATCCTCCCCGGCCAGGATACGAACCCATGACATAGCGCTCGCGCAACGCCAGGCGAGTGTCTTACCACTACAACATGGAGACTGCATATAAATCACACAAGCTAGTTAAAATACTATTACTGAATTCTGGACCATTATCTGAAAGGATTACTTTAGGCATACTGTATCTACAAATTATTTGGTCATGGAATGCACTGGCTATAGTTTCTGCTGTTTTGATCAGGATAGGAACTAGTTCGCAAAACCGTGAAAAATTATCGACCATTACAAGCAAATGTTTGTTCCCTTTCTCTGTTTCTGCAAAATTTTTCAATAAATCCATCGATATTCGTTCCCAAGGAGCTTTAGTTGCTGGGTACACATGAATTGGATTAGGTCCTGAAACATGTCCCTTGTGCTGTAAACAAGTTAAACATCTGTCAACATAATGAGCAATCTCCTTAGCCATTTTTGGCCAAAAATACTTCAATCGACCATGTTGGAGTGCACGATCCTTTCCTGGATGTGCACTTGCAGGAGCATCATGGATAATTTTTAATACAGTTGGTACCAACCCAGCAAACAATTTTAGGTTGCCACAACATATCTGGAAAGTATTTAAAAGGATTGGAAACGTTTGTTTTATCGTATCAGATACAATATTGTGTGTGGACTTAAATAGGTTTCCAAAACTTATAACCAAAACCTACGTATCTAACACTAATTTGAGATGTTGTGGCAACTTTACAATCCTAACCTGAATCATTCATAATCCATTCATATACAATATGAATCTCTTATGAAAGGTTTGAGCCTATAATCTGAACCCTTTTCACATCTTTGTGTTTAAAGTTAAATTTCTTGAAATTAAATTATATTTTATATTATATTATTTTTAATATATTTTATATTATATTATTATTTTCAATTTAAATATTAAAACCAATTTAAGGGTAAAAAAAATCTAATAATTTATATTTCTTTTATTATTTACTAACAATTATAATTATTTACTAACGGAGAGAGGGGAGGCTGTACGGCGGAGAGTGGCGGCTGTTTCGGACAGTGGCGGCAGTGGCGGATAGTGGCGGCGGGCGGACAGTGGCGGCAGCGGGCGGACAGTGGCGGCGGGCGGACAGTGGCGGCGGTGGCGGATAGTGGCGGCGGGCTGACAGTGGCGGCGGTGGCGGATAGTGGCGGCGGTGGCGGATAGTGGCGGCGGGCGGACCGTGGCGGCTGTGGCGGCGGTGGTGGACAGTGGCGGCGGGCGGACAGTGGCGGCGGCGGGCGGACAGTGGCGGCGGCGGGCGGACAGTGGCGGTGGCGGGCGGACAGTGGCGGCGGCGGGCGGACAGTGGCGGCGGCAGGTGGACAGTGGTGGCGGCGGGCGAACAGTGGCGGCGGCGGGCGGACAGTGGTGGCGGCGGGCGGACAGTGGTGGCGGCGGGCAGACAGTGGTGGCGGCGGGCGGACAGTGGTGGCGGCGGGTGGACAGTGGTGGCGGCGGGCGGACAGTGGTGGCAGTGGCAGACAGTGCTGGCGGTGGCAGACAGTGGTGGCGGTGGCGGACAGTGGTGGCAGTGGCGGATAGTGGCAGCGGGGGGACAGTGGCGGCAGGCGGACAGTGGCAGTGGTGGCGGCGGGCGGACAGTGGCGGCAGGCGGACAGTGGCGGCGGTGGCGGATAGTGGCGGCGGGCGGACAGTAGCGGCGGGCGGACAGTGGCGGCGGTGGCGGATAGTGGGGGCGGGCGGACAGTAATGGCGGGCGGACAGTGGCGGCGGTGGCGGATAGTGGCGGCGGGCAGACAGTGGCGGCGGGCGGACAGGGCGGTTGCGGGCGGACAGTGGCGGCGGGCGGACAGTGGCGGCGGTGGCGGATAGTGGCGGCTGTGGCGGATAGTGGCGGCGGGCGGACCGTGGCGGCGGGCGGACAGTGGCGGCGGCGGGCGGACAGTGGCAGCGGTGGGCGGACCGTGGTGGCGGCGGGCGGACAGTGGTGGTGGCGGGCCGACAGTGGTGGTGGCGGGCGGACAGTGGTGGCGGTGGCAGACAGTGGTGGCGGTGGCAGACAGTGGTGGCGGTGGCGGACAGTGGTGGCGGTGGCGGATAGTGGCAGCGGGCGGACAGTGGCGGCAGGCGGACAGTGGCGGCGGTGGCGGATAGTGGCGGCGGGCAGACAGTAGCGGCGGGCGGACAGTGGCGGCGGTGGTGGATAGTGGCGGCGGGCGGACAGTGGCGGCGGGCGGACAGTGGCGGCGGGCGGACAGGGCGGCGGCGGGCGGACAGTGGCGGCGGGCGGACAGTGGCGGCGGGCGGACAGTAGCGGCGGGCGGACAGTGGCGGCGGTGGCGGATAGTGGCGGCTGTGGCGGATAGTGGCGGCGGGGGGCGGACCGTGGCGGCTGTGGCGGCGGTGGTGGACAGTGGCGGCGGCGGGCGGACAGTGGCGGCGGCGGGCGGACAGTGGTGGCGGCGGGCGGACAGTGGTGGCGGCGGGTGGACAGTGGTGGCGGCGGGCGGACAGTGGTGGCGGCAGGCGGACAGTGGTGGCGGCAGGCGGACAGTGGTGGCAGCGGGCGGACAGTGGTGGCGGTGGCGGACAGTGGTGGCGGTGGCGGACAGTGGCGGCGGTGGCGGACTGTGGCGGCGGTGGCGGACACTGGCGGCTGTGTCTGGCGGTGGTGGCGGGCGGTGGCGGGCAGTGGCGGGCGGCGGTGGCGGCTTGCGGTGGTGACTGTGGCAACGGGCGGTGACGGCTGATAGCGGGCGGTGGTGGCGGCTGGTGGTTGTGGCGGCTGGTGGCGGCCGGTGGTGGCGGCTGGTGGTGGTGGCAGCTGGTGGCGTCTGGTGGCGGTGATGGCGGTTGGTGGTGGTGGTGGTGATGGCGGCTGGTGGCGGGCGGTGGCGGGCAGTGGCGGCTTGTGGTGGCGGCGGTGGTGGGTGGTGGTGGTGGTGGGTGGTGGTGGCGGCGGTGGTGGGTGGTGGTGGCGGCTGTGGTGGGTGGTGGCGGTGGTGTCGGTTGCGGCTGTGGTGGGTGGTGGTGGTGGCGGCGGCGGCTGTGATGGGTGGTGGCGGCGGTGGCGGTGATGGGTGGTGGCGGCGGTGGTGGTGGGTGGTGGTGGCGGCGGCGGTGATGGGTGGTGGCGGCGGTGGTGGTGGGTGGTGGTGGCGGCGGCGGCTGGTGGTGGTGGGTGGTGGCGGCGGGTGGCAGTGGTGGGTGGCGGTGGCTGGTGGCGGCAGTGGTGGGTGGTGGTGGTGGGTGGTGGTGGCGGCGGTGGTGGGTGGTGGTGGTGGCTGTGGTGGGTGGTGGCGGTGGTGTCGGCGGCGGCTGTGGTGGGTGGTGGTGGTGGCGGCGGCGGCTGTGATGGGTGGTGGCGGCGGCGGTGGTGATGGGTGGTGGCGGCGGTGGTGGTGGGTGGTGGTGGCGGCGGCAGGTGATGGGTGGTGGCGGCGGTGGTGGTGGGTGGTGGTGGCGGCGGCGGCTGGTGGTGGTGGGTGGTGGCGGCGGGTGGCAGTGGTGGGTGGCGGTGGCTGGTGGCGGGTGGCGGCTGGTGGTGGGTGGTAGCGGCGGGTGGTGGGTGGCGGTGGTGGGTGGTGGCGGCTGGTGGTGGGTGGTGGCGGGTGGCGGCTAGTGGTGGGTGGCGGGTGGCGGCTGGTGGTGGTGGGTGGCGGCTGGTGGTGGTGGGTGGTGGCGGCGGGTGGCGGCTGGTGGCGGCCACCTGGGACACACCCTTCACCACTGAAGGTCTGAGCACAACTAACCATATGTCTCTCTCACCCACCAGCCCAGTGTTGGCAGCTCGCGCTCTCAAAATGTTTCCTTCAAAGACTGTATATTATCTCTGAACAACAAGTTTGATTATCAAGGAAATAATGCATATATTATTGTCACATTAATACTGTGCAATTTCTTATTACATTCCTGCTAAATAATTATAATTTGAAACAGGACAAAAAATCCAACATATATATAAAAACCAACATTAGAGATCACGAGGCCTAGGCCTATCTGTGACCACACATCCTGCTTTGCTGGCCTGCTACCCTCTCACACCTCACACTCTTAACTCTCTCATAATCACTCTCACTCTCAATCACTCTTACGCACTATTACTCACTCTTACTCTCAATCACTCTTACACACTATTACTCACTCTTACTCTCAATCACTCTTACTCACTCTTACTCTCAGTCATCCTTACTCACTCTTACTCTGTCACTCTTACTCTCTGTCACTCTTACTCTCTGTCACCCTTACTCTCTGACACTCTTACTCTCTGTCACTCTTACTCTGTCACTCTTACTCTGTCACTCTTACTCTCTGTCACTCTTACTCTCTGTCACTCTTACTCTCTGTCACTCTTACTCTCTGTCACTCTTACTCTGTCATTCTTACTCACTCTCAGTCACCCTTATCCCTCCATACTCACTCTCTCACTCTTACTCTCATACTCTTACTCTCAATTACCCTTACTCTCAATCACTCTTACTCCCAATCACTCCTACTCCCAATCACTCCTACTCTCATTCTTACTCTTACTCTTACTCCCAATCACTCTTACTCTCAATCACTCTTATTCTCATTCTTACTCTTTCTCTCACTCTTACTCTTACTCCCAATCACTCTTACTCCCAATCACTCCTACTCTCAATCACTCTTACTCTCAATCACTCTTACTCTCATTCTTACTCTTACTCACTCTTACTCTCAATCACTCTTATTCTCATTCTTACTCCTACTCCTAATCACTCTTACTCCCAATCACTCTTACTCTCAATCACTCTTACTCCCAATCACTCTTACTCTCAATCACTCTTACTCTGAATCACTCTTACTCTCAATCACTCTTACTCTCAATCACTCTTATTCTCACTAACTCTCAATCACTCTTACTCTCACTCTAACTCTCAATCACTCTTATGCACTATTACTCACTCTTACTCTCAGTCATCCTTACTCACTCTTACTCTGTCACTCTTACTCTGTCACTCTTACTCTCTGTCACTCTTACTCTCTGTCACTCTTACTCTCTGTCACTCTTACTCTCTGTCACTCATTCTCTCTATCACTCTTACTCTGTCATTCTTACTCTGTCACTCTTACTCACTCTCAGTCACCCTTACCCATTCATACTCACTCTCTCACTCTTACTCTCATACTCTTACTCTCAATTACTCTTACTCTCAATCACTCTTACTCCCAATCACTCTTACTCTCAATCACTCTTATTCTCATTCTTACTCTCACTCTTACTCTTACTCCCAATCATTCTTACTCCCAATCACTCTTACTCTCAATCACTCTTACTCTCAATCACACTTACTCTCGATCACTCTTACTCTCATTCTTACTCTTACTCACTCTTACTCTCAATCACTCTTATTCTCATTCTTACTCCTACTCTCACTCTGACTCCTACTCCCAATCACTCTTACTCTCAATCACTCTTACTCCCAATCACTCTTACTCTCAATCACTCTTACTCTCAATCACTCTTACTCTCAATCACTCTTACTCTCACTAACTCTCAATCACTCTTACTCTAACTCTCAATCACTCTTACTCTCATACTCACCCTTACTCATTCTGTCACCCTTACTCACTCTGTCACTCTTACTCACTCTCAGTCACTCTTACTTATACTCACTCTTACTCACACTTACACACTCTCTGGCACTCTCACTCACCTTCAGTCACTCTTACTCACTCTTACCCACTCTCGCTCACTCTTACTCACTCTAGTTAATAAGAACACGCCAATATAAGACAACAAAACGTTTTCAGATTCTTTCACACCACTTTCCAGCAACTTTTATAATTTATATAAATTATCTTAGGGAATAATACATAAATTATATATTTAAACATGATATTAGTGTTTAGTGGAATGCATAAGGAGTCAAATTGTGTTAAAAAGAGCGATTTTTAGAAAATTTGGAAAACTACTTTTTTCTGATCATATTATAACAAAATGGATTTTGAACGTTTCACTCAGCCAATATATATCATTCACAATTTATTAATGAATTTTACAAAAAAAAAACACCATAAATTTTATATTTAAACATGTAAAAACTATTTGTAATACATTAGGAACAAAAAAGTTGTAGAAAAACAATTTATTATAAAACCTTTGTGTTTGGATTTTTTGATTAAAAGTTTCTCAAAGGCTCTCCTGCACCATTCTCAATGCAAATCATTCCCACGCCTATGGAAAGAGATAGACAAACGTTTTCTAGATGATTTGTGTTTGCTGGGAAGACAGCTGGAACAACTAACTGACAACATTTCCTCGGGGCTGTCCCTAGCTTTACTACTCTACACAGTAAATTGTCCAACATAACTAATTCTTCCAGTGGTACTGGTGGTTTATGAATCGGGCGAGTGTCTTGCTTAGTCAAAAATTTAATGACGGGTGCCCATATGGGGTCTTGTCTTTGTTCCATTTCTACTACTGTAGCATCTAATGCTGGGTAATTTAACTGAATTGCAGCTACGTGCCGAGAAAACGCATCGGCTACAACATTTTGCTTCCCTGGTATATATCCAAATGTGGGATTGAATTCTTGAATTGTGAGCAAATATCTAGCACACTTTCCAACTGGATTCTTATTTTTGAACAAGGGAATTAATGGTTGGTGATCTGTAAGAACATGAACTGGGTAATTATAAATTGTATCCTTGAAATGTTTAAGTGCCCAGACAACTGCCAAGGCTTCTCGTTCTGTTGCGCTATAATTTTTCTCTTCTTTAGATAATGTGCGGCTAGCATAAGCTATTGCGTGATCTCTGTGACCTTCTGTTTGAAGTAATGCAGCACCTAGACCTATGTCACTAGCATCTGTAACCAACGTAAAAGGTTTAGAAAAATCTGGGTACCTAAAGACAGGTGACGAAATCAAGGCTGCTTTGAGTTTTTTGAATGACTGATCCTGGGCCTCTCCCCAAACAAAGGGTTCATCTTTTCTTTGCAACTTGTAAAGCGGAGCGGCTATAATAGAGAATCCAGCAATAAATGAACGATAAAATCCTACAAGACCTGTGAACTGTCTTACGGCTTCTGTGGTACGAGGTGTTGGAAAATCACGGGCAGCAATAATTTTTTATTCATTCAATGTAATACCTGAAGGTGTAACTGTATGACCTAGGAAATTAATCTTTTGCTTTAAAAATGAACATTTTGCAAGCTTTATTTTTAAATTAGCTTCAGCGAGCTTTGCAAGTACTTTCTCAAGGTTCTGGAAATGAGTCTGAACATCTTGCGACATGATTATGAGATCATTAAGGTAAACTAGAAGAGTACTTCCTATCAATCTACAAAATAGATTTGTCATGAGCTGTGAAAAGGTTATTGGACTACTACGCAAACCAAACGGCATTCTTTTGAAATGAAAATGACCATTGGGAGTACTAAAGGCTGTCAATTGTTTACTTTCCTCATCAAGGGGGATTTGCCAGAATCCCTGCAACAAATCTAACGTTGAGAATACTTTGTTTCGACCAATACTTTGCAACAAATCATTTAGAACTGGAAGTGGGAAACGATCAGGTATTGTTACTCTGTTAAGCTTGTGATAATCGATTACAGGTCTCCAAGTCCCATCTCGCTTTGGTACAAGAATCAATGGAGCGTTCCATGGCGAATTACTCGATTCAATTACATCACTCTGTAACATTTCCTCTAGAAGTCTATCTGCTTCTGCTCTCTGAGAATGGGGAAGACGGTAAGCTGGTACATAAATAGGCATAGTTCCTTGTTCAAGGGGAATTTTATGTGTAATAAGAGGAGTGAGACCTAATTTTTCTCCTGGTAGAGCAACAACAGCTCTATTCCTGTTCAAAATTTCCAAAAGCTGAGCCACAGAGTCAGGAAAATCAGTAGGACTGAGGTGTTGCGCTTGCACCTCTGGCTGAGATCCGTGTTCTCCTGGTGTAAGTGTACAAACAGTATGATCCATGGAGACATCATCCACAACTCGCACCGGTAACGAGTAATGGGCAAAATCTACAACATGGGTACCAGACTGGAGATGGATGTCGGCATTACTAGTGTTTGCAATAAATAATGTAACGGTACCATCCTGCACTGTGCTGTGTGCCAGGAGGGTTCAACAAATGTACCATTCACTTTACATGTTTCACTTTCCGCAATTACATCCGACAACTCAGGCACTCCCTGAACCTTAACTCTTATTCTGGTGAGAGAATAAGGGTGTAGCACAGTGTCAGTAGCCGTGGAACCACTGACTTCAGAGATGGAAGCTGCCAGGCGAGCGAGACAACGAGAATCCGTTAGGGTGTCCCCTTCCAGAAAGTCCCGATACTCATTCTCCTTAACAACTGCACAACTACTATGCTTCAATCAAGTGCCTGTTTTCTCGGGTATGCTACCACGACAATGGTCTGACAAACCTACGCTAGCAAGGCGGGTGTCAACAAAATTAACGTAATCTGATTGAAGGTTGAACTCGTGGCCCTGTCGATACATGCTACACAAGGGTATGACGTAGTCTTTGATACTTATGTTCCAACGATGGGGAAACAATGTAATATTTTCATCAATCATGGTGTACAGACCTAAGAGAATGTCTCCAGGAAAATGAATAACACCAACAACTAAACATGTTATAGACAATGTGACATCATTAAACTTGAGTGGGAGGTCAATTTCACCCTGAACTTTTACTTTGTTTCCTGAAATACCACTTAGAAAAGGTATGTGTGACTGTTTTAAAATAGTAGGGTGCTTACTTTCAATGTCTCTAAGAGCTGAGGGCTTGACAATATTAATTTTTGCACCTGAGTCAAGAAAAACTTTTAAAACTCTGCCATGTACAATGGCTGATACAAGGGGACCATCACTTGAGACTGGACAAGTTACTACTTTTTACTTATGTTGTCTGGGATATCTGCGTCTTGTTTGGGTCAAATTTACTGTGGATCCGTCAACATCTACAACTGGTCTAGAGTCAGTGTCCTCCTCTGTCAAGTGTTAAAATCTATTTTGGGTAGCTACTGAATACACAGGGAGGGCACTAGGATTGGCTAGCTTGAATTGGTTAGCGGATGGCCTTGGGGGGTTTCCCGACGACATGGAGTGAACATTCTGAGCTCCAGCATTCTGTGACTGAGCATTATAATTTGAAGTTGCATTATAGCTGGGCTGGGAGTTGTAATTACGAGAGTTCTGATAATGTCTTGGACGCTGTGCGCCTCGCCAAGACTGACCGTGGGAGTTACGAGGTGGAGATGTCCTTTGCCTACAATCCCCAGTGTGGTGACCAACTTGCTTATGGTATTTGCAATATGGTAGCCTAGAATAATTAGATTGACGAGGGGACCGAGAGAATTGTCTAGGAGGTGATGATCTAGGGGCGGACCAACAGTCCCTTGCGAGGTGGTTACTTTTGCCACAATGCCAAGATGAGGGAGTGGATGGTTGTGGACTATGGCGTTTCGGCAATTTATGAGATGACGAATTTGACTGGGGGCTACGAGCATGGGTACGCTTCTGCGACCAAGAGTTTTGAGAATTTGTGGGAGGATGCTGAGAGCTTGTTACTACATTTACAGTATCAGAGGGTGGCAACAGTTGAGCACTTCGGGGAGCTAGTTTATCGGCGGCATTGTTAATGGCCTCAAATACTTCACCAATTTCATGTTTAACACCAAAATTTTGTTGCTCAACGATTGGTTTAATATGCTCGGGGGCAAAATGCATTAAAGTACCAAATGCTATCATTTTGGCCATAGCCTCAGGTGACAGATTATTGTTTTTATCTAACCATTGTGTTGTGGGGCCCTCTCAACCTCTCAACCAGGAACCCCTGGTTCCCTGGGTTGGGGCCGCGAGGTTGACAGGGCCCCACAACACAATGCCAGGTTAACGTAAAAGAACCCCCCCCCCCTCTAAGTAATATTAGAGTAGACATCATACAAGCTCCCGGGTAACCCCGGTTGACGCTATTTTCTTGCACAAATCTTCCACCCAGAATTTCTTAAAAACAAAAAAAGTCATTCAAACGGGAGGACCTGAGATACTACAACAAAGTGTTTTTTTCTCCATACGTGTGATTTGTGATACTATATGTCTGGGGGGTTTCAAACAAATTCCAACTTATATTCTTGTTCACAAAGAAAACATAAAATGCCGGCAGATAGCACCCGCAGCGGCCAAGGGAAGAAGTCCAAACCATCCTCCCCCTGTGAAAAAACTCCACCTAAAAAAAACGAGTCAAAGAAACACCCCTCCCACAGGAGTGCTTCTACTACACCAGAACGAAGCTCCTCTGAGAGTCCAATACCCCTCGCCCAAAAATCCCCTGTACTCAACCATGATCCTAATTCTGTTCTCTTAGACCCACAGCCACAACGTGCCAGAACAACCCAGGACGATGCGACCACAGAGACAGGCCTCCTCGATGCCTTCAGCTCCAGCAGCAGAGATGACTGGGACACCTCGCTATTGGCAAACCTCAGAAGCCGTGACCTCCATAAACCTGCGCCAGAACCAGGCTCCCTACCAGGGATCTGGAGAGAGAAGAGATTGTGGACAGGTTCAGGCGGAACGGCCCTGAAGTCCCTGCCCTTTGCAGTCCCCGAAACAGGACTGTATAACGAAAATAAAACAACGGCCCTCATCGATCAGGTTTTTTCAGACGAGAGTAAGTACGACGGCATAGTTCTGGGCCCGGAGGAACTCGAACTGGCGGATCTGATGAAACCAGTCTTCTCAACTATTGAGTACCTTAAAGATAAGCTTAAACACATACAGCGCGCTTCTATTCAGGGCACAGTACCAGAATATCTGGGTCTTAAAACCACAGTTCCTTTCATTTCCACAGATCTCCCTCTCTTTCCAGCCCTAGATAAGTTTATCACGGAGCTAAACACAGCACACGCAAGGAACCTGATGGGGATCTACACCTTGCTGCTGAAAGCCTCCTTGGCAAGAGAGAACACAAAGCTAGAGACAATCACAGAAGGACTAATGGATGGAGCCTGGCCCCCGCTGAGAATAGGCGCAACTTTATGGGAGGGTTACAGACGAAAAGCCCATCCGAAACACTCTCCACCTCCAGCGACTTACTCAGGGGAACTTACTGTACGGTCAGGTCAGTCCACGACAAAATATTCAATCTTTCAGACAACGCCATCCGAAGGGACCTGGAAGGAACTACGGCAGAAGGTAATGAACATCCTAAGACCACAGGCCCAGACCCAGGGGCAACAACTAGCTACACCCCGCTCAGTCTTACGGCCGCTCCCTGACGACGAGATTGGTACAAGCCAACAAACCCAGGTACAGTCTTTAGCCCCACCTAAAAATCCGGGGCAGCAGTCTACACAGCCTGGCAGAACGACATCTCAATCCCAGACTCAGGTAGCTCAACCCCAACTACAAACAAAAGTTACTCAACCCCAAGTACAAACCGAGGTGGCAGCCCAGGCCCCCCAGCAGCCTCCACCCTGGCCTTATGCTCAACCCCCAGCAGGGTTCCTACCCTATGCCCACAACCCCTACTTTCAACCCTATGCCCAACAACCCGGGCCATACTCTAACCAGAATTTTCAAGGTCCGCCCAGACCCCCCCCACAGGGGCAGACCTGGGAGGGGCAAACCTGGGAGGGGCAGGGGCAGGGGCAGGAACAGAGTGTCCACACAGGGCGCCGGAAACGGCACCGGGTGGAACTATGGAGGAGGGCAAAACGAGACCTCAAACGGGCCAATATCAAACGGGCAAAATCCCTAAAAAAATCGGTGGTATCTGAGGTCCCTCTGAGCACCATAGAGAGGGACCTCTTGAGTAGGGGCCTGTCCTTTGTGATTGGGCCCCCCTACAGAACCCAAACGAGTACAGGCAGTAGAGGAAACCCTCTCACACCTAGAGACACAGATTAACAAGGCATGGAGCAAACTCAGGTCAGGGCCACAACCCCACCAAGAAAGGAAACAACAACCCGAGAGATCGCTTTCAATGAAATACCTGAATCCTGCCTCAGTTCAAGGAAACACCACTTTCAATTTAAATGGACTTCATCCACAAATCCAGGCAACCCTGGAAAGCCTTAAAAACACAGGTAAAGCAGAGAACCCATGGTAACCTTACAAAAACACACAGGGAGGCGCTACGCGCCCTTAAGGCTCGCCCAGACATTATAATTAAACCCGCGGGTAAAGGCGGTACTGTAGCAGTCTGGAGAAAAACGAACTACACAAAGGAAATGGTAAGGCACCTCTCAGACGAGACGACTTACCAAAAAATACAGCAAGGCCACACAGTCCTGGAGAACGCCAGGACAAGGAGTAGAAACCTGGTCCTGAAATTCTTTAACATTAAACAAGCAAACTCAACAGGAGGTATACTTAGCTCAGCCGCAAGAGACTATTACCTTGCCTTTAAAGCAGAGCTTCCGAACCTATACCTCCTTCCTAAGATTCATAAAGATTTACACCCTCTTACAGGTACATGGCAGGGCAGACCAGTCCTTAGCGGTTGCAAAGCACCAACTCGCCCAATTGACTTGATCTGCACAGCATTACTAAACCCCCTTCTCTCTCTTTTAGATGAATGTCTGAAAGATACAACTGATCTTTTGCTGAAACTAAGGGATTTGAATACAAGCAGAGGACCCGTCCCAGAGAACACGACCCTGTTCTCCCTTGACATAGTCTCCCTCTACCCAAGCATCCCCCAACGGGAGGCAGCGAGATTGGTCTCGACGTACTTCGACGACCATAAACACCTCATACGCCAGCCTCTAAGAGACGCAGGAGTTTGGAGGCCCCCATCAAGGGCTCTCCTGGAGGAAGCGATTCTGCATGTCATGAGGGATACAATTCTATCCTTCGATTCAGCAGCGTACAGACAAGTAAAGGGAACGGCAATTGGAGCATCAAGTAGTGTGGCTATAGCGGAAATCTTTGTTCACGTGGCCTTTGAGCACCAGAGAGCACTCCGCCCAGATAAACCAGACGTGTACTTCCGTTATATTGATGATATTTTCGGTATAATGACTGGACAAGACACACTCCTCCAGTCTTTCTACGCCTGGACAAATACAGCCCACGAAAATCTGAAGTTCACCTTGGAGCAGAGTAAAACAGAGATAAACTTCCTGGATACGACAGTGTTCATCGGCAGTGAGGACAGGCTCCTTCACACGAAGGCATACTACAAGCCCACGAACCTGCACACGTATCTACGATACGACTCCAGTCACCCCTCCTCCTTGAAGAACTCCCTACCCTACTCCTTAGGTCTACGTTTGAAGAGGATAAACAGCCTTGAAGACACACTTGCTACTCAACTTCTAGACCTCTGGGACATGTTCTCAGCCAGAGGATACCCAGAACGAGTAATAGCAACGGCTAAAAACAAACTAGACCTGAAGACGAGGTCAGAGCTCCTCATACAGGCCCCCACTCCAGACCCTCAGTCGAGATGGATCCTCCCATCGCTGTATTTTAACGGCCTAGCAAGCCCTCTCCATAATGCCCTGACTGACATCTGGAACTGGCTGAAAAACACCTATGGGGACCACCCTTCCTGGCCTAGGTTTGCCCAAACACCTCCAATGCTGGCCTGGAGATGAGGAAAGTCACTTAAGGATCATCTAGTACATTCCTGCCTCCACAGGACACACTGCCTTTAACCGAACCTGACACAGACCGATGGTGCAAGAGAATACCCCTGGTTCCCTGGGTTGGGGCCACGAGGTTGAGAGGACCCCACAACACAATGCCTCAATCACTCTTATTCTCATTCTTACTCTTTCTCTCACTCTTACTCCCAATCACTCTTACTCCCAATCACTCTTACTCTCAATCACTCTTACTCTCAATCACTCTTACTCTCATTCTTACTCTTACTCACTCTTACTCTCAATCACTCTTATTCTCATTCTTACTCCTACTCCTAATCACTCTTACTCCCAATCACTCTTACTCTCAATCACTCTTACTCCCAATCACTCTTACTCTCAATCACTCTTACTCTGAATCACTCTTACTCTCAATCACTCTTACTCTCAATCACTCTTATTCTCACTAACTCTCAATCACTCTTACTCTCACTCTAACTCTCAATCACTCTTACGCACTATTACTCACTCTTACTCTCAGTCATCCTTACTCACTTTCATACTCACTCTTACTCTCTGTCACTCTTACTCTGTCACTCTTACTCTCTGTCACTCTTACTCTGTCACTCTTACTCTCTGTCACTCTTACTCTCTGTCACTCTTACTTTCTGTCACTCTTACTCTCTGTCACTCTTACTCTCTGTCACTCTTACTCTCTGTCACTCATACTCTCTATCACTCTTACTGTCATTCTTACTCTGTCACTCTTACTCACTCTCAGTCACCCTTACCCATTCATACTCACTCTCTCACTCTTACTCTCATACTCTTACTCTCAATTACTCTTACTCTCAATCACTCTTACTCCCAATCACTCCTACTCCCAATCACTCCTACTCTCAATCACTCCTACTCTCATTCTTACTCTTACTCCCAATCACTCTTACTCTCAATCACTCTTATTCTCATTCTTACTCTCACTCTTACTCTTACTCCCAATCACTCTTACTCCCAATCACTCTTACTCTCAATCACTCTTACTCTCAATCACTCTTACTCTCGATCACTCTTACTCTCATTCTTACTCACTCTTACTCTCAATCACTCTTATTCTCATTCTTACTCCTACTCTCACTCTGACTCCTACTCCCAATCACTCTTACTCCCAATCACTCTTACTCTCAATCACTCTTACTCCCAATCACTCTTACTCTCAATCACTCTTACTCTCAATCACTCTTACTCTCAATCACTCTTACTCTCACTAACTCTTAATCACTCTTACTCTCACTCTAACTCTCAATCACTCTTACTCTCATACTCACCCTTACTCTCACTCTTACTCATTCTGTCACCCTTACTCTCACTCTTACTCACTCTGTCACTCTTACTTATACTCACTCTTACTCACACTTACACACTCTCTGGCACTCTCACTCACCTTCAGTCACTCTTACTCACTCTTACCCACTCTCGCTCACTCTTACTCACTCTAGTTAATAAGAACACGCCAATATAAGACAACAAAACGTTTTCAGATTCTTTCACACCACTTCCCAGCAACTTTTATAATTTATATAAATTATCTTAGGGAATAATACATAAATTATATATTTAAACATGATATTAGTGTTTAGTGGAATGCATAAGGAGTCAAATTGTGTTAAAAAGAGCGATTTTTAGAAAATTTGGAAAACTACTTTTTTCTGATCATATTATAACAAAATGGATTTTGAACGTTTCACTCAGCCAATATATATCATTCACAATTTATTAATGAATTTTACAAAAAAAACACCATAAATTTTATATTTAAACATGTAAAAACTATTTGTAATACATTAGGAACAAAAAAGTTGTAGAAAAACAATTTATTATAAAACCTTTGTGTTTGGATTTTTTGATTAAAAGTTTCTCAAAGGCTCTCCTGCACCATTCTCAATGCAAATCATTCCCACGCCTATGGGAATAGATAGACAAACGTTTTCTAGATGATTTGTGTTTGCTGGGAAGACAGCTGGAACAACTAACTGACAACATTTCCTCGGGGCTGTCCCTAGCTTTACTACTCTACACAGTAAATTGTCCAACATAACTAATTCTTCCAGTGGTACTGGTGGTTTATGAATCGGGCGAGAGTCTTGCTTAGTCAAAAATTTAATGACGGGTGCCCATATGGGGTCTTGTCTTTGTTCCATTTCTACTACTGTAGCATCTAATGCTGGGTAATTTAACTGAATCGCAGCTACGTGTCGAGAAAACGCATCGGCTACAACATTTTGCTTCCCTGGTATATATCCAAATGTGGGATTGAATTCTTGAATTGTGAGCAAATATCGAGCAAACTTTCCAACTGGATTCTTATTTTTGAACAAGGGAATTAATGGTTGGTGATCTGTAAGAACATGAATTGGGTAATTATAAATTGTATCCTTGAAATGTTTAAGTGCCCAGACAACTGCCAAGGCTTCTCGTTCTGTTGCGCTATAATTTTTCGCTTCTTTAGATAATGTGCGGCTAGCATAAGCTATTGCGTGATCTCTGTGACCTTCTGTTTGAAGTAATGCAGCACCTAGACCTATGTCACTAGCATCTGTAACCAACGTAAAAGGTTTAGAAAAATCTGGGTACCTAAAGACAGGTGACGAAATCAAGGCTGCTTTGAGTTTTTTGAATGACTGATCCTGGGCCTCTCCCCAAACAAAGGGTTCATCTTTTCTTTGCAACTTGTAGAGCGGAGCGGCTATAATAGAGAATCCAGCAATAAATGAACGATAAAATCCTACAAGACCTGTGAACTGTCTTACGACTTCTGTGGTACGAGGTGTTGGAAAATCACGGGCAGCAATAATTTTTTATTCATTCAATGTAATACCTGAAGGTGTAACTGTATGACCTAGGAAATAATCTTTTGCTTTAAAAATGAACATTTTGCAAGCTTTATTTTTAAATTAGCTTCAGCGAGCTTTGCAAGTACTTTCTCAAGGTTCTGGAAATGAGTCTGAACATCTTGCGACATGATTATGAGATCATTAAGGTAAACTAGAAGAGTACTTCCTATCAATCTACAAAATAGATTTGTCATGAGCTGTGAAAAGGTTATTGGACTACTACGCAAACCAAACGGCATTCTTTTGAAATGAAAATGACCATTGGGAGTACTAAAGGCTGTCAATTGTTTACTTTCCTCATCAAGGGGGATTTGCCAGAATCCCTGCAACAAATCTAACGTTGAGAATACTTTGTTTCGACCAATACTTTGCAACAAATCATTTAGAACTGGAAGTGGGAAACGATCAGGTATTGTTACTCTGTTAAGCTTGTGATAATCGATTACAGGTCTCCAAGTCCCATCTCGCTTTGGTACAAGAATCAATGGAGCGTTCCATGGCGAATTACTCGATTCAATTACATCACTCTGTAACATTTCCTCTAGAAGTCTATCTGCTTCTGCTCTCTGAGAATGGGGAAGACGGTAAGCTGGTACATAAATAGGCATAGTTCCTTGTTCAAGGGGAATTTTATGTGTAATAAGAGGAGTGAGACCTAATTTTTCTCCTGGTAGAGCAACAACAGCTCTATTCCTGTTCAAAATTTCCAAAAGCTGAGCCACAGAGTCAGGAAAATCAGTTGGACTGAGGTGTTGCCCTTGCACCTCTGGCTGAGATCCCTGTTCTCCTGGTGTGAGTGTACAAACAGTATGATCCATGGAGACATCATCCACAACTCGCACCGGTAACGAGTAATGGGCAAAATCTACAACATGGGTACCAGACTGGAGATGGATGTCGGCATTACTAGTGTTTGCAATAAATAATGTAACGGTACCATCCTGCACTGTGCTGTGTGCCAGGAGGGTTCAACAAATGTACCATTCACTTTACATGTTTCACTTTCCGCAATTACATCCGACAACTCAGGCACTCCCTGAACCTTAACTCTTATTCTGGTGAGAGAATAAGGGTGTAGCACAGTGTCAGTAGCCGTGGAACCACTGACTTCAGAGATGGAAGCTGCCAGGCGAGCGAGACAACGAGAATCCGTTAGGGTGTCCCCTTCCAGAAAGTCCCGATACTCATTCTCCTTAACAACTGCACAACTACTATGCTTCAATCGAGTGCCTGTTTTCTCGGGTATGCTACCACGACAATGATCTGACAAACCTACGCTAGCAAGGCGGGTGTCAACAAAATTAACGTAATCTGATTGAAGGTTGAACTCGTGGCCCTGTCGATACATGCTACACAAGGGTATGACGTAGTCTTTGATACTTATGTTCCAACGATGGGGAAACAATGCAATATTTTCATCAATCATGGTGTACAGACCTAAGAGAATGTCTCCAGGAAAATGAATAACACCAACAACTAAACATGTTATAGACAATGTGACATCATTAATAATAATAATAATAATAATAATTAATAATAATTTTTTATTTAGGTAAGGTACAAACATAAAGAGATTTACAAAGTTTGTTGGCTTTATAGATAGAGCTAGTACATACAATGCCTAAAGCCACTATTACGCAAAGCGTTTCGGGCATTAAACTTGAGTGGGAGGTCAATTTCACCCTGAACTTTTACTTTGTTTCCTGAAATACCACTTAGAAAAGGTATGTGTGACTGTTTTAAAATAGTAGGGTGCTTACTTTCAATGTCTCTAAGAGCTGAGGGCTTGACAATATTAATTTTTGCACCTGAGTCAAGAAAAACTTTTAAAACTCTGCCATGTACAATGGCTGATACAAGGGGACCATCACTTGAGACTGGACAAGTTACTACTTTTTACTTATGTTGTCTGGGATATCTGCGTCTTGTTTGGGTCAAATTTACTGTGGATCCGTCAACATCTACAACTGGTCTAGAGTCAGTGTCCTCCTCTGTCAAGTGTTAAAATCTATTTTGGGTAGCTACTGAATACACAGGGAGGGCACTAGGATTGGCTAGCTTGAATTGGTTAGCGGATGGCCTTGGGGGGTTTCCCGACGACATGGAGTGAACATTCTGAGCTCCAGCATTCTGTGACTGAGCATTATAATTTGAAGTTGCATTATAGCTGGGCTGGGAGTTGTAATTACGAGAGTTCTGATAATGTCTTGGACGCTGTGCGCCTCGCCAAGACTGACCGTGGGAGTTACGAGGTGGAGATGTCCTTTGCCTACAATCCCCAGTGTGGTGACCAACTTGCTTATGGTATTTGCAATATGGGAGCCTAGAATAATTAGATTGACGAGGGGACCGAGAGAATTGTCTAGGAGGTGATGATCTAGGGGCGGACCAACAGTCCCTTGCGAGGTGGTTACTTTTGCCACAATGCCAAGATGAGGGAGTGGATGGTTGTGGACTATGGCGTTTCGGCAATTTATGAGATGGCGAATTTGACTGGGGGCTACGAGCATGGGTACGCTTCTGCGACCAAGAGTTTTGAGAATTTGTGGGAGGATGCTGAGAGCTTGTTACTACATTTACAGTATCAGAGGGTGGCAACAGTTGAGCACTTCGGGGAGCTAGTTTATCGGCGGCATTGTTAATGGCCTCAAATACTTCACCAATTTCATGTTTAACACCAAAATTTTGTTGCTCAACGATTGGTTTAATATGCTCGGGGGCAAAATGCATTAAAGTACCAAATGCTATCATTTTGGCCATAGCCTCAGGTGGCAGATTATTGTTTTTATCTAACCAAGTCGAATTATTCATAGCAGAAACTAAGGCATACAGATACTGATCGAGACGGCTAGTAAACGCATTAAAAGATTCACCAGGCTGCATGGTGTCATTGGCAATTTTCTTGACTAACCTATACGGGTCGAGGTCTCCTTTATTAACAAAGCGACGGCGAAAGAAATCTTTAAATTCGGGCCAAGACTGGAGGCTAACAATGGCTTTCTCATCAACAACAAAACCTGCATCACCTTTGGTTGTGTCCACAGCTGACCATGCAATTGCTAAGTATTCGGCATCAGTAGGCTTAGAAAAACGTGCAACAGTTTTCGCTTCAATCTTACTAAACCATGATTCTAATAAGCGCGATTCCCCAGCAAAAAGAGGAATAGCCATTTCCTGAGCTGATCTCTGGCCATTGGGACGAGCAACTGTTCCCGTTGAGTCTGAAGGGGTTTCAACAGTGGTAGGCATTGTCACAGCCGTGGAAGTAATATTTGAACGCAGATTATAATTAAGTGCACCTGGCATCAGAAATAGTATACACAAAAATAAACACACTAAAAAATATCAACTTGGCTAAAGTAAAAATGGCAGAAATAAAATTATTAAATTGGGCTAGGCAAGAAAATAATTAAGAACAAGCAAATTGTAAACTAATTTTAGCAATCTTTCATTAAAAAATGACTGGAATTAGATGTATGTAAATTAATTAAACCAGACTAAGCACAGCAATTGAGAATAAAAACTGGGAAATGCAATTGCAAAATTTCATTAAAAAGATTCAACACAACAAGTGGCAATGCAAGAAATATGGGTGTAGCACATAAACTAGACACAGGAATGTATATAACTGCTATGGTAAAAATTTAAAATAAAATGCTTAAAGGATAAATTTCATGTTAGGTCTGGAGAAATATAAAAAAAAATTATATGTTCTATTGTCTATGGAAATCTCAAAACAAATTTTTATTGTGCAAAATAAACTGCTAGAAACAATTATTTCCTACTTCTCTCACCTTTGAATTCACTAATGACACTAGTAACAATTAATGAATAATGGAATCAATGCAGGGAATATTGAAAGGACTCAGAGAAACTGTGGGAATGGAGTACTAAACCGGCTCCAATATTTAACAAGTCACTGAATGGTTAATTCACAGGATATTATGGACATAGTTACGTTAAACCTCATTAAATCATAGCACACGATATCTTAGCTCATAATTACTTAACTCAGGGCTGCAGGATTTGCAATATAACAATGGCCAAAATGAAAAACGGTAACGAGACGTGTGAAGAGGACCATGTGAGGGCTTGTTTACAAACTGGTGCGATGGCAGCGCTCCTGGCGGCGGTGGCGCGAAGCTCCGTGGAGACCCCCAAGCTCGGAATTGATGTTGGGAGCGCGAAGATAAACTCGGAGACGACGATATTGCGACGATGGCGGTGGAGAACACAATTTTCTAGAAGTTCACACAAAACGATGTAGCAGGGGCTGGTGGCGAGGTGTGTGAGCTGGTGGCGACACTTAAGTCAAACAATTGCAGTCCACCAAATATTCTCAAGGAACAATACAGCACATACGATGATCAGGTGATGCTTGCGACGATGACTGACCATGATTTCAGTAGCTAAAACACTCACAAAGCTTAGATGCTGTCAGCTTGGGTGGCCGTGGTGGTGGTGGGTGCAGGTGGTTCCCACGTGGTGGCGCGAGATTCAAAAATGGCTGGCGCGGGAAGCTTCCTTCCTCCTCACTGATGAATGAGCGTTCTCACAGGAAAATATTGACCCTTACTTCTGAAACGTTGGCCTGGAGTAGTGGTTGATGGCAGGACCCCGGTCTGGCACAATATTTAATGCGTGGGTGGCAGGATGGCGGCTTATGGCGGTGGCGGCGGTTTTGGCTGGAACACGAGGCGATGCTGGGTACTTGAACTTTTGTTTCCAGAAAAAAAATTCTGGGTCCTACTGCTGCTACCAGTATTCGTTTGCCTTGTTCGGGTTGAATGTAGTCACAGTAGTCGCTTCTGTATATATTTATTGACCGAGACAACAAGGCATATATCTGGCCAACCGAGGTCCACCTACCATGAGTCTGTGAGGAGAACTGAGGCTGCTGGGAGCATCGCTGATGCTCCTCTGTCTGGCATGACGTCAGAGGCCTACTTGCCTGTGATTGGTTATATTTCAACTGACGTAGAATTTGAGTATAACAGAAGGATACTCTCAGAGACATCTAGGACACTCTCAGAGGCATGAAGGGTACTCTCAGCGACATGAAGGATATTCTCCGAGACATCAAGGATAGTCTCAGAGACATGATGGATTCTTTCAAAGACATGTAGGTACTTTCTGAGACATGAAGAATACTCTCAGAGTCATGAACAATACTTTCTGAGACATGAACGATACTCTCAAAGACATGAAGGATACTCTCAAAGACATCACGGATACTCTCAGGGACATTAAAGATACTCTCAGAGACATGAAGGATACTTTCAGAGACACGAAGGATACTTTCTGAGACATGAAGGACACTTTCAGAGACATGAAGAATACTCTCAGACATATGAAGGACACTCTCATAGACATGAAGGATTCTCTCAGAGACATGAAGAATAATCTCAGACCAGTGAAGGATATTCTCAGAGACATGAGGTATACTCTACTGGATTTGAATGATACTCTCAAAGACATGAAGGATGCTCTCAGAGACATGAAGGATGCTTTCTGAGACATGGAGGATGCTCTCAAAGATATGAAGGATACTCTCAGAGACATCAAGGATACTGTGATACATCCCAGGGACATGAAGGATACTCTTAGAGACATGAAGGTTACTGTCAGTGACATGAAGGATATTCTCAGAGACATCAAGGATACTCGCAGAGACATCAAGGAAACCCTCAAAGACATCAAGGATACTCCCAGAGACATCAAGGATACTCTCAGAGACATGACGGATACTCTTTGAGACATGAAGGATACTCTCAGAGACATGAAGGTTACTGTCAGAGACATGAAGGATATTCTCAGAGATATCAGGTATACTCACAGAAACATGAAGGATACTCTCAGAGACATGAAATATACTCTCAGACCCAAGAACAATACTCTCAGAGGCATGAAGGAATCTCTCGGAGATATGAAGGATACTCTCAGATAAATGAAAGAAACTCTCAGTGATATGAATGATACTCACAGAGCCATTTACAATATTCTGAGAGACATCAGGGATACTCTCAAAGGCATGAAGGATACTCTCAAAGACATCAAGGATACTCTCAGGGACATGAAAGATACTCTCAGAGACATGAAGGATACTCTCGGAGACATCAAGGATAGTCTCAGAGACATGATGGATTCTCTCAAAGACATGTAGGGTACTTTCTTAGACATGAAGAATACTCTCAGAGACATTAACAATACTTTCTGAGACATGAACGATACTCTCAAGGACCTGAAGGATACTCTCAAAGACATCAAGGATTCTCTTAGGGACATGAAAGATACTCTCAGAGACATGAAAAATACTCTCAGAGACATGAAGAATACTTTCTGGGACATGAAGGACACTTTCAGAGACATGAAGGATTCTTTCTGAGACATGAAGGACAGTCTCAGAGGTTCTTGCGGTTATCTTGCGATGATTTCGGGGCTTTTAGTATCCCCGCGGCCCGGTCCTTGACCAGGCCTCCACCCCCAGGAAGCAGCCCGTGACAGCTGACTAACACCCAGGTACCTAATTTACTGCTAGGTAACAGGGGCATAGGGTGAAAGAAACTCTGCCCATTGTTTCTCGCTGGCGCCTGGGATCGAACCCAGGACCAGAGGATCACAAGTCCCGCGTGCTGTCCGCTCGGCCGACCGGCTTCCTGTCTCCTCCCAGAGACAGGAAGAATTATCTCAGACCAGTGAAGGATGTTCTCAGAGACATTAGGTATACTCTACTAGATATAAATGATACTCTCAAAGACATGAAGGATACTCTCAGAGAAATGAAGGATACTCTCAGAGTAATCAAGGATACTCTCAGCGACATGAAGGATTCTCGCAGAGACATCAAGGATACTCTCAGAGTCCTCATTTATATTCTCAGGGACATCAAGGATTCTCTCAGAGACATCTAGGATACTCTCAGACCAATGAAGGTTACTCTCAAAGACATGCAGGATACTCTCAGACATATAAAGGAAATTCTCAGAGACATCATGGATACTCGCCGACCCGTGAAGGATAATCTCAGGCCAAAAAAGGATACTCTCGGACTCTATTAGGATACTCTCAGAGATATAAAGGATTCTCTATGAGACATCAAGGATACTGTGATACATCCCAGGGACATGAAGGTTACTGTCAGTGATATGAAGGATATTCTCAGAGACATCAAGGATACTCGCAGAGACATGAAGGAAACCCTCAAAGACATGAAGGATACTCTCAGAGACATCAAGGATACTCCCAGAGAGATCAAGGATACTCTCAGAGACATGACGGATACTCTTTGAGACATGAAGGATACTCTCAGAGACATGAAGGTTTCTGTCAGAGACGTGAAGGATATTCTCAGAGATATCAGGTATACTCACAGAAACATGAAGAATACTCTCAGAGACATGAAATATACTCTCAGACCCAAGAACAATACTCTCAGAGGCATGAAGGAATCTCTCGGAGATATGAAGGATACTCTCAGATAAATGAAAGAAACTCTCAGTGATATGAATGATACTCACAGAGACATTTACAATATTCTGAGAGACATCAGGGATACTCTCAAAGGCATGAAGGATACTCTCAGAGACATGAAGGATACTCTCAAAGACATCAAGGATACTCTCAGGGACATGAAAGATACTCTCAGAGACATGAAGGATACTCTCGGAGACATCAAGGATAGTCTCAGAGACATGATGGATTCTCTCAAAGACATGTTGGGTACTTTCTGAGAAATGAAGAATACTCTTAGATACATGAACAATACTCTCTGAGACATGAACGATACTCTCAAAGACCTGAAGGATACTCTCAAAGACATCAAGGATTCTCTCAGGGACATAAAAAAGATACTCTCAGAGACATGAAGGATACTCTCAGAGACATGAAGGATACTTTCTGAGACATGAAGGACACTTTCAGAGACATGAAGAATACTCTCAGACATATGAAGGACACTCTCATAGATATGAAGGATTCTCTCAGAGACATGAAGCATTCTTTCTGAGACATGAGGTATACTATACTATATATGAATGATACTCTCAAAGACACGAAGGATACTCTCAGAGAATGGAAGTATACTCTCAGAGTCATCAATGATACTCTCAGCGACATGAAGGATTCTCGCAGAGACATCAAGGATACTCTCAGATTCCTCTTGGATACTCTCAGGGACATCAAGGATTCTTTCAGAGGCATCTAGGATACTCTCAGACCAAGGAAGGTTACTCTCAGAGACGTGAAGGATACTCTCAGAGACGTGACGAATACTCTCAGAGACATGCAGGATATCTCAGACATATAAGGGATACTCTCAGAGACATCATGGACACTCTCAGACCCATGAAGGATAATCTCAGACCCATAAAGGATACTCTCGGACACTATTAGGATACTCTCAGAGATATAAAGGATACTCTCGGAGACATGAAGGATTCTCTCAAAGACATGAAGGATACTTTCTGAGACTTGAAGGATGCTCTCAAAGACATGGAGGATACACTCAGAGACATCAAGGATACTCTCAGAGACATCAGAGATAAACTCAGAGATATGAAGGATACTCTCAGAGACGCCAAAGATACTCGCAGAGATATGAAGGATACTCTCAGAGACATAAAATATACTCTCAGACCCAAGAAGGATACTCTCAGAGACATGAAGGATACTCTCACAGATATGAAGGATACTCTCAGAGACATGAAAGATACTATCAGACACACGCAGGACACTCTCAGACATGAAGGATACTCTCAGAGACATGAAGGATACTCTCAGAGACATGAAGGATTCTCTCAGAGACATGAAGGATACTCCTAGAGACATGAAGGATACTCTGAGAGGCATCAAGGATACTCACAGCGACATCAAGGATTCTCTATGAGACACCAAGGATACTCTCAGACCCATGAACGATACTCTTATAGACACTATGGATACTCTCAGAGATATTTACCATACAATAAGCGACATGAAGGAAACTTTCAGAGAAATAAAGGATACTCTCAGAGACATAAAGGATACTCTCAGAGACATGAAGGATACTCTCAAAGACATGAAATATACTCCCAGAGACATGAAGGATACTCTCAGACGCATGAAGGATACTCTCTGATCCATAGAATATCAGAGACATGAAAGATACTCACGGAGATTTGATGGATACTCTCATAGTCATCAAGGATACTCTCAGACCTATCACGGATACTCTCCGAGACATCAAGGATACTCTCAGAGACATCTAGGATATTCTCAGAGACATGAAGGATACTCTTTTAGATATGAAGGATACTCTTTTAGATATGAAAGATACTCTCAGTGTCATGAAGGACACTCTCAGAGACATCAAGGGTACTCTCAGACCCACGAAGGATACTCTCAGTCCCTATGAAGTATACTCGCATAAACATGAAGGATACTCTCAGAGATATGACAGATACTCTCAAACACATGAAGAATAATCTCAAAGACATGAAGGATACTCTCAGTGACATGAAGGATACTCTCAGTGACATGAAGGATTCTCTCAGAGACATTAAGGATTCTCACAGACCCATGAAGAATACTCTCTAACCCCATGAAAGATACTCTCAGACCCCAAGAAGGATACTCATACAGACATCACGGATTCTCTCAAAGGCATGAAGGATACTCTCAGTGACATGAAGGGTACTCTTAGAGATATGAAGGATTCTCTCAAAGACATGAAGGATATTCTCAGAGACATGAAGGATACCCACAGAGACATAAAGGATACTCTCAGAGACATGAAGCATACGCTCAGAAACATGAAGGATACTCCTAGAGACTTGAAGGATACTCTCAGATATATTAAGGATACTCTCAGACCCCATGAAGGATTCTCTCAGAGACATGAAGGATACTCTCAGAGACATAAAAGATACTCTCAGAGACATGAAGCATACGTTCAGAAACATGAAGGATACTCCAAAGGACTTGAAGGATACTCTCAGATATATTATGGATACTCTCACACCCCATGAAGGATTCTCTCAGAGACATGAAGGATACTCTCAGAGACATGAACGACACTCACAGACCCATGAAGCATACTCTCAGAGACATGAAGGATACTCTCAGAGGCATAAGGAATTGGCTCAGAAACATCAATGATACTCCTAAAGACATGAAGGATTCTCTCAAAGACATGAAGGATACTCTCAGAGACTTGAAGGATACTCTCAGAGACATGAAGCATACTCCCAGAGACATGAGGTATACTCTCAGAAACATGAAGGATACTCTCAAACCATTGAAAGATACTCAAAGAGACAGGAAGGGTACTCTCAGAGACATGAAGGATACTCTCAGAACCATGAAGGATACTCTTAGACTTGTGAAGGATACTCTCCGAGATATGAAGGATAATCTCATAGATATGAAGGATACTCTCAGAGACTTGACGAGTACACTCAGAAACGTCAAGGATACACTCAGCGTCATCAAGGATACTCTCAGAGATATCAAGGATACTCTCAGACACGTGAAGGATACTCTCACACCACATGAAGGATACTCTCAAAGACTTCAAGGCTACGCTCTGAGACACGAAGAATACTCTCATAGACATGAATAATACTATCAGAGACATGCAGGACACTCTCAGAGACATTATGGGTGCTCACAGACCTATGAAGGATACTCTCAGAGACATGAAGGATACTCTCAGAAATATGAAGGATACTCTCAGAGACTTGAAGGACACTCTCGTCATCAATGATACTCTCAATGACAGCAAGGATATTCTCAGAGACATCAAGGATACACTGAGTCCCATAAAGGATTCTCTCAGACTCCCATGAAGGATACTCTCAGAGACATCAAAGATAATCTCGGAGACGTATAGGATACTCTCAGAGACATGAAGGATACTCTGAGAGACATGAAGGATATTCTCATCGACATGAGAGATACTCCAAGTGATATGAAGGATACTCTCAAAGACATGATGGATACTTTCAAAGACATGAAGGATACTTACAGAGACATGAAGGATACTGTCAGAGATATGAAGGATAATCTCAGACACATGACGATAAACTCGGACATGAAGGATACTCTCAGAGGCATCAAGGATACTCTAAGACCCATGAATGATTTTCTCATAGACATGGAGAATACTCTCAGAGGCATGATGAATACTCTCAGAGACATGAAGGATACTCTCAGAGACATCACGGATACTCTCAGACACATTAAGAATTCTCTCAGCATCATCAAGGATTCTCTCAGAGATATGAAGGATATTCTCAGAGATATCAAGGATATTCTCAGAGATATGAAGGATACTCGCAAAGACTTGGCAGATGCTCGTAGAGACATGAAGGATTCTCTCAGAAACATGAAGGAAACTGTCAGAGACATGAAGGATACTCTCAGAGACGACGAAAAATACTCTCAGAGACATGAAGGACACTCTCAGAGACATCAAGGATACACTCAAAGACATCAAGAATACTCTCAAAGACTTGACGGATACTAGCAGAGACATGAAGGATACTCTCATAGACATAAAGGATACTCTCAGAGACACGAAGGATACTCTCAGAGACATGAATGACACTCTCAGAGAAATCAAGGATACTCTCAGAGACATGAAGGATACTCACGGAGATTTGATGGATACTCTCAGAGTCTTCAACGAAACTCTCAGAGTCATCAACGATACTCACAGAGGCATCAAGGATAATCTCAGAGTCATCAAGGATACTCTCAGACCTATCACGGATACCCTCCGAGACATCAAGGATACTCTTAGAGACATCTAGGATACTCTCAGAGACATGAAGGATACTATCAGAGACATGAAGGATACTCTCAAATATATCAAGGATACTCTCAGAGACATGAAAGATATTCTCAGAGACATGAAGGATACTGTCAGAGAAATGAAGGATACTCTCATAGACATAAAGAATACTCTCAGAGACACGAAGGATACTCTCAGAGACATGAACGACACTCTCAGAAACACAAAGGATACTCTCAGAGACATGAAGGATACTCTCAGAGACATGAACGACACTCTTAGAGACATCATGGATACTCTCAGAGACATGAAGGATACTTTTGGAGATTTGATGGATACTCTCAGAGTCATCAACGATACTCTCAGAGACATCAATATTCTCTCAGAGTCATCAAGGTTATTCTCAGACCCATCACGGATACTCTCCGAGACATCATAGATACTCTCCGAAACATTTAGGATACTCTCAGAGACTTGATGGATACTCTCAGAGACATGAAGGATACTCTCATAGATATGAAGGATACTCTCAGAGTCATGAAGGACACTCTCAGAGATATCAAGGGTACTCTCAGACCCATGAAGGATACTCTCAGTCCCTATGAAGTATACTCGCATAGACATGAAGGATACTCTCAGATGCATGAAGTATACTCTCAAAGATATGAAGGATACTCTCAGCATCATCAAGGATACTCTCAGAGACAAGAAGAATACGCTCAGATCACATGAAAGATCCTCTCAGAGACATGACAGATACTCTCAAACACATGAAGGATAATCTCAAAGACATGTAGGATACTCTCAGAGACATGAAGGATACTATCAGAGGCATAAGGGAATGTCTCAGAGACATCAAGGATACTCTTAAAGACATGAAGGATTCTCTCAATGACATGAATGATACTCTCAGAGACTTGAAGGATACTCTCAGAGACTTGAAGGATACTCTCAGAGACATGAAGCATACTCCCAAAGACATGATGTATACTCTCAGAATCATGAAGGATACTCTAAGACTATTGAAGGATACTCTCAGAGACATGAAGGATACTGTCAGAGACATGAAGGATACTCTAAGAGACAGGAAGGATACTCTTAGGCTTGTGAAGGATACTCTCCGAGACATGAAGGATACTCTCATAGATATGAAGGATACTCTCAGAGACTTGACGAGTACACTCAGAAACGTCAAGGATACTCTCAGACACGTGAAGGATACTCTCACACCTCATGAAGGATACTCTCAAAGACTTTAAGGATCAGAGACACGATGAATAATCTCATAGACATGAAGGACACTCTCAGAGACATTATGAGTTCTCACAGACCTATGAAGGATACTCTCAGAGACATGAAGGATACTCTCAGAGATATGAAGGATAATCTCAGAGACTTGAAGGATACTCTCAGAATCATCAATGATACTCTCAACGACAGCAAGGATACTCTCAGAGACATCAAGGATACACTGAGTCCCATGAAGGAATCTCTCAGACACCCATGAAGGATAATCTCAGAGACATCAGAGATAACCTCAGAGACGCATAGGATACTCTCAGACACATGACGGATACTTACAGAGACATGAAGGATACTGTCAGAGATATGAAGGATAAACTCCGACACATGACGATACAATCAGAGACATGAAGGATACTCTCAGAGGCATCAAGACCCATGAATGATTTTCTCATAGACATGAACGATACTGTCAGGGGCATGATGGATACTCTCAGAGACATGAAATATACTCTCAGAGACATCACGGATACCCTCAGATACATTAAGAATTCTCTCAGCATCATCAAGGATTCTCTCAGAGATATGAAGGATACTCTACGACCCATGAAAGATTCTCTGCGAGACTTAACGGATACTCTCAGAGACAAGAAGGATACTCTCAAAGTCATCACTGATACTCTTAGCGACAGTAAGGATACTCTCAAAGACGTCAAGGATACTCTCACAGACATGAAGGGGTACTCTCAGAGAGATGAAGGATACTCTATGCGACATGCAGGATACTTTCAGGGATATAAAGGATACTCTCAGAGATATCAAGGATACTCTCAGAGACATGAAGGGTACTCGCAAAGACTTGGCGGATGCTCTTAGAGACATGAAGGATACTCTCAGAAACATGAAGGATACTCTCAGAGAAATGAAGGATACTCTATGAGACATGAAGGACACTCTCAGAAACATGAAGGATACTCTCATAGACATGAAGGATACTCTCAGAGACACGAAAAATACTCTCAGAGACATGAAGGATACTCTCAGAGACATGAAGGATACTCTCAGAGACATGAAGGATACTCTCAGAGACATGAAGGACACTCTCAGAGTAATCAAGGATTCTCGCAGAGATTTCAAGGATACTCTCAAAGACATCAAGGATACTCTCAAAGACATGCCGGATACTATCAGAGACATGAAAGATACTGTCAGAGAAATGAAGGATACTCTCATAGATATAAAGGATACTCTCAGAGACACGAAAAATACTCTCAGAGACATGAATGACACTCTCAGAGACATCTAGGATACTCTCAGAGACATGAAGGATACTCACAGAGATTTGATGGATACTCTCATAGATATAAAGGATACTCTCAGAGGCATCAAGGATACTCTCAGACCTATCACAGATGCTCTCCGAGACTTCAAGGATACTCTCAGAGACATCAACGATACTCTCAGAGACATGAATGATACTCTCAGAGACATGAAGGATACTCTTATAGATATGAAGGATACTCTTAGTGTCATGAAGGACACTCTCAGAGACATCAAGGGCACTCTCAAACCCACGAAGGATACTCTCAGTCCCTATGACGTTTACTCGCATAAACATGAAGAATACTCTCAGAGACATGACAGATACTCTCAAACATATGAAGGATACTTTCAGAGACATGAAGGATACTCTCAGAGACATGAAGGATTCTCTCAGAAACATTAAGGATTCTTACAGACCTATGAAGAATACTCTCAGACCCCATGAAAGATACTCTCAGACCCCTTGAAGGATACTCAAATAGACATCAATTATACTCTCAAAGATATGGCGGATGCTCTTAGAGACATGAAGAATACCCTCAGAAACATGAAGGAAACTGTCAGAAACATGAAGGATACTCTCAGAGAAATGAAGGATACTCTCAGTGACATGAAGAACACACTCAGAAACATGAAGGATATTGTCAGAGAAATGAAGGATTCTCTCATAGACATGATGGATACTCTCAGAGACACGAAGCATACTCTCAGAAACATGAAGGATACTCTCAGAAACACGAAGGGTTCTCTAAGACCCATGAAGGAAACTCTCAGACCCATAAAGGATACTCTCAGAGACATCAAAGATAGTCTTAGAGACATGACGGATGCTCCTAGAGACATAACGGATGCTCTCAGAAACATGAAGGATACTGTCAGAGTCATGAAGGCCACTTTCAGAGACATCAAGAATTCTCGCAGAGATATCAAGGATACTCTCAAAGACATCAGGATACTCTCAAAGACATGACGGACGCTATCAGAGACATGAAGGATACTCTCAAATATATCAAGGATACTCTCAGAGACATGAAAGATATTCTAGGAGACATGAAGGATACTGTCAGAGAAATGAAGGATACTCTCATTGACATAAAGGTTACTCTCAGAGACACGAAGGATACTCTCAGAGACATGAACGACACTCTCAGAGACACAAAGGATACTCTCAGAGACATGAATGACACTCTCAGAGACATCATGGATACTCTCAGAGACATGAAGGTTACTCTCAGACCCATCACGGATACTCTCCGAGACATCATGAATACTCTCCGAGACATCAAGGATACTCTCAGAGACATCAAGGATACTCTCAGAGTCATCAAGGTTAAACTCTAACCCATCACGGATACTCTCCGAGACATCAAGGATACTCTCAGAGACATCTAGGATACTCTCAGAGACTTGATGGATACTCTCAGAGACACGAAGGATACTCTCATTGATATGAAGGATACTCTCAGAGTCATGAAGGACACTCTCAGAGATGTCAAGGGTACTCTCAGACCCATGAAGGATACTCTCAGTCCCTATGAAGTATACTCGCATTGACATGAAGGATACTCTTAGTTGCTTGAAGTATACTCTCAAAGATATGAAGGATACTCTCAGCGTCATCAAGAATACTCTCAGAGACATGAAGGATACGGTCAGATCACATGAAAGATACTCTCAGAGAAATGACAGATACTCTCAAACACATGAAGGATAATCTCAAAGACATGACGGATACTCTCAGAGACATAAAGGATTCTTTCAGAGACATTAAGGATTCTTACACACCTATGTAGAATACTCTCAGACCCCATGAAATATACTCTCAGACCCAATGAAGGATACTCATATAGACATCAAGGATACTCCTAAAGACATGGAGGATACTCTCAGAGAAATGAATAATACTCTCATAACCATGAAGAATGCTCTCAAAGATATGAAGGATACTCTCAGACACATGAAGGATACTCTCAGCGACTTGAAGGATACTCTCAGCGACATGATGGATACTCTCAGAGATATACTGGACACTCTCAGAGATATGAAGGGTACTCTCAGACCGATTATGGATACTCCTCAGAGATATGAAGCATACTCTCAGAGACATGAAGGATACTCTCAGAGACATGAAGGATACTCTCAGAGACATAAAGGATACTCTCAGAGACATGAAGGATATCTCAGAGACACGAAGGATACTCTCAGAGACGTGAAGGATACTCTCATAGACATAAAGGATATCTCAGAGACACGAAGGATACTCTCAGAGACGTGAATTATACTCTCAGAGACATAAAGGATACTCTCAGAGACATAAAGCATATGTTCAGACACATGAAGGATCCTCCTAGAGACTTGAAGGATACTCTCAGACATATTAAGGATACTCTCTGATCCCATGAAGGATACTCTCAGAGACATGAACGACACTCTCAGAGACATGAAGGACAATCACAGACCCATGAAGTATACTCTCAGAGACATGAAGGATACTCTCAGAGGCATAAGGGAATGTCTCAGAGACATCATCGATACTCTTAAAGACATGAAGGATAGTCTCAGAGACATGAAGCATACTCTCAGAGACATGAGGGATACTCTCAGAAACTTGAAGGATACTCTCAGACCCATGAAGGATACTCTCAGAGACATGAAGGATACTCTCAGAGACAGGAAGGGTACTCTCGGAGATTTGATGGATACTCTCAGAGTCATCAACGATACTCTCAGAGACATCAATATTCTCTCAGAGTCATCAAGGTTATTCTCAGACCCATCACGGATACTCTCCGAGACATCAAGGATACTCCCCGAGACATTTAGGATACTCTCAGAGAGTTGATGGATACTCTCAGAGACATGAAGGATACTCTCATAGATATGAAGGATACTATCAGAGTCATGAAGGACACTCTCAGAGATATCAAGGGTACTCTCAGACCCATGAAGGATACTCTCAGTCCCTATGAAGTATACTCGCATAGACATGAAGGATACTCTCAGATGCATGAAGTATACTCTCAAAGATATGAAGGATACTCTCAGCGTCATCAAGGATACTCTCAGAGACAAGAAGGATACGCTCAGATCACAGGAAAGATCCTCTCAGAGACATGACATACTCTCAAACACATGAATGATAATCTCAAAGACATGTAGGATACTCTCAGAGACATGAAGGATACTATCAGAGGCATAAGGGAATGTATCAGAGACATCGAGGATACTCTTAAAGACATGAATGATTCTTTCAATGACATGAATGATACTCTAAGACTTGAAGGATACTCTCAGAGACATGAAGCATACTCTCAGAGACATGAAGTATACTCTCAGAAATATGAAGGATACTCTCAGACCATTGAGGATACTCTCAGAGACATGAAGGATACTGTCAGAGACATGAAGGATTCTCTAAGAGACAGGAAGGATACTCTTAGACTTGTGAAGGATACTCTCCGAAACATGAAGGATACTCTCATAGATATGAAGGATACTCTCAGAGACTTGACGAGTACACTCAGAAACGTCAAGGATACTCTCAGACACGTGAAGGATACTCTCACACCTCATGAAGGATACTCTCAAAGACTTTAAGGATCAGAGACACGATGAATAATCTCATAGACATGAAGGATACTCTCAGAGACATGAAAGACACTCTCAGAGACATTATGAGTTCTCACAGACCTATGAAGGATACTCTCAGAGACATGAAGGATACTCTCAGAGATATGAAGGATAATCTCAGAGACTTGAAGGATACTCTCAGAATCATCAATGATACTCTCAACGACAGCAAGGATACTCTCAGAGACATCAAGGATACACTGAGTCCCATGAAGGAATCTCTCAGACGCCCATGAAGGATAATCTCAGAGACATCAGAGATAACCTAAGAGACGCATAGGATACTCTCAGACACATGACGGATACTTACAGAGACATGAAGGATACTGTCAGAGATATGAAGGATAAACTCCGACACATGACGATACACTCAGAGACATGAAGGATACTCTGAGAGGCATCAAGACCCATGAATGATTTTCTCATAGACATGGACGATACTCTCAGGGGCATGAACGATACTCTCAGAGACATGAAGGATACTCTCAGAGACATTACGGATACTCTCAGACACATTAAGAATTCTCTCAGCATCATCAAAGATTCTCTCAGAGATATGAAGGATACTCTACGACCCATGAAGGATTCTCTCAGAGACTTAACAGATACTCTCAGAGACAAGAAGGATACTCTCAAAGTCATCACTGATACTCTTAGCGACAGTAAGGATACTCTCAAAGACGTCAAGGATACTCTCACAGACATGAAGGGGTACTCTCAGAGAGATGAAGGATACTCTATGCGACATGCAGGATACTTTTAGGGATATAAAGGATTCTCTCAGAGACATCAAGGATACTCTCAGAGATATCAAGGATACTCTCAGAGACATGAAGGAAACTGTCAGAGACATGAAGGATACTCTCATAGACATGAAGGATACTCTCAGAGACACGAAAAATACTCTCAGAGACATGAAGGATACTCTCAGAGACATGAAGGATTCTCTAAGACCATGAAGGAAACTCTCAGACCCATAAAGGATTCTCGCAGACATTAAAGATGGTCTGAAAGAATGGCGGATGCTCTTGGAGACATGAGGGATACTCACTGAAACATGAAGGATACTGTCAGAGACATGAAGGATACTCTCAGAGACATGAAGAATACTCTCAGAGTAATCAAGAATTATCGCAGAGATATCAAGGATACTCTCAAAGACATCAAGGATACTCTCTTAGACATGCCGGATACTATCAGAGACATGAAGGATACTGTCAGAGAAATGAAGGATACTCTCATAAATATAAAGGATACTCTCAGAGACATGAAGGATACTCACGGAGATTTGATGGATACTCTCAAACCCACGAAGGATACTCTCAGTCATCAACGATTCTCTAAGAGTCATCAACGATACTCTCAGAGACATCAAGGATACTCTCAGACCTATCACAGATGCTCTCCGAGACATCAAGGATACTCTCAGAGACATCAACGATACTCTCAGAGACATGAATGATACTCTCAGAGACATGAAGGATACTCTTATAGATATGAAGGATACTCTCAGTGTCATGAAGGACACTCTCAGAGACATCAAGGGCACTCTCAAACCCACGAAGGATACTCTCAGTCCCTATGAAGTTTACTCGCATAAACATGAAGAATACTCTCAGTGACATGACAGATACTCTCAAACATATGAAGGATACTTTCAGAGACATGAAGGATACTCTCAGAGACATGAAGGATTCTCTCAGAAACATTAAGGATTCTTACAGACCTATGAAGAATACTCTCAGACCCCATGAAAGATACTCTCAGACCCCATGAAAGATACTCTCAGACCCCGTGAAGGATACTCAAATAGACATCAAGGATACTCTCAAAGACATGGCGGATGCTCTTAGAGACATGAAGAATACCCTCAGAAACATGAAGGAAACTGTCAGAAACATGAAGGATACTCTCAGAGAAATGAAGGATACTCTCAGTGACATGAAGAACACACTCAGAAACATGAAGGATATTGTCAGAGAAATGAAGGATTCTCTCATAGACATGATGGATACTCTCAGAGACACGAAGCATACTCTCAGAGACATGAAGGATACTCTCAGAAATACGAAGGGTTCTCTAAGACCCATGAAGGATACTCTCAGACCCATAAAGGATACTCTCAGAGACATCAAAGATAGTCTCAGAGACATGGGGGATGCTCTTAAAGACATGACGGATGCTCCTAGAGACATGACGGATGCTCTCAGAAACATGAAGGATACTGTCAGAGACATGAAGCATACTCTCAGAGACATGAAAGATACTCTCAGAGTCATGAAGGCCACTTTCAGAGACATCAAGAATTCTCGCAGAGATATCAAGGATACTCTCAAAGTCATCAGGATACTCTTAAAGACATGACGGATACTATTAGAGACATGAAGGATACTCTCAAATATATCAAGGATACTCTCAGAGACATGAAAGATATTCTAAGAGACATGAAGGATACTGTCAGAGAAATGAAGGATACTCTCATTGACATAAAGGATACTCTCAGAGACACGAAGGACACTCCCAGAGACACAAAGGATACTCTCAAAGACATGAACGACACTCTCAGAGACATCATGGAAACTCTCAGAGACATGTAGGTTACTCTCAGACCCATCACGGATACTCTCCGAGACATCAAGGATACTCTCCGAGACATCAAGGATACTCTCCGAGAAATCAAGGATACTCTCAGATACTTGATGGATACTCTCAGAGACACGAAATACTCTTATAGATATGAAGGATACTCTCAGAGTCATGAAGGACACTCTCAGAGATATCAAGGGTACTCTCAGACCCATAAAGGATACTCACATTCCCTATGAAGTATACACGCATTGACATGAAGGATACTCTCAGATGCATGAAGTATACTCTCAAAGATGTGAAGGATACTCTCAGCGTCATCAAGGATACTCTCAGAGACATGACGGATACGCTCAGATCACATGAAAGATACTCTCAGAGACATGACAGATACTCACAAACACATGAAGGATAATCTCAAAGACATGAAGGATACTCTCAGAGACATAAAGGATTCTCTCAGAGACATTAAGGATTCTTACACACCTATGTAGAATTCTCTCAGACCCCATGAAATATATTCACAGAGCCCATGAAATATACTCTCGGACCCAATGAAGGATACTCATATAGACATCAAGGATACTCTTAAAGACATGGATGATACTCTCAGAGAAATGAATAATACTCTCATAACCATGAAGAATGCTCTCAATGATATGAAGGATACTCTCAGACACTTGAAGGTTACTCTCAGCGACTTGAAGGATACTCTCAGCGATATGATGGATACTCTCAGAGATATACTGGACACTCTCAGAGACATGAAGGGTACTCTCAGACCGATTATGGATACTCCTCAGAGATATGAAGCATACTCTCAGAGACATGAATGATACACTCAGAGACATGAAGGATACTCTCAGAGACATAAAGGATACTCTCAGAGACATGAAGGATACTGTCAGAGAAATGAAGGATACTCTCATAGACATAAAGGATATCTCAGAGACACGAAGGATACTCTCAGAGACGTGAAAAATACTCTCAGAGACATAAAGGATACTCTCAGAGACATACAGCGTACGTTCAGACACATGAAGGATCCTCCTAGAGACTTGAAGGATACTCTTAGATATATTAAGGATACTCTCTGAACCCATGAAGGATACTCTCAGAGACATGAACGACACTCTCAGAGATATCAAGGATACTTTCAGAGACATGAAGGACTTTTGGAGATTTGATGGATACTCTCAGAGTCATCAACGATACTCTCAGAGACATCAAGGATACTCTCAAGAGTCATCAAGGTTACTCTCAGACCCATCACTGATACTCTCCGAGACATCAAGGATACTCTCCGAGACATCTAGGATACTCTCAGAGACTTGATGGATACTCTCAGTGATATGAAGGATACTCTCATAGATATGAAGGATACTCTCAGAGTCATGAATGACGCTCTCAGAGACATCAAGGGTACTCTCAGAGACATCAAGGGTACTCTCAGACCCATGAAGGATACTCTCAGTCCCTATGAAGTATACTCGCATAGACATGAAGGATACTCTCAGATGCATTAAGTATACTCTCAAAGATATGAAGGATACTCTCAGCGTCATCAGGGATACTCTCAGAGACATGACGGATACGGTCAGATCACATGAAGGATACTCTCAGAGACATGACAGATACTCTCAAACACATGAAAGATAATCTCAAAAACATGAAGGATACTTTCAGAGACATGAAGGATTCTCTCAGAGATATTAAGGATACTCTCAGATCCGTGTAAGAAACTCTCAGACCCATGAAGGATACTCGCAGACCCTTTCAGGACACTCTCAAAGACATGAAGGATACTCTCAGCGACATGAAGGATACTCTCAGAGATATACTGAACACTCTCAGAGACATGAAGGGTACTCTCAGACCGATTATGGATACTCTAAGAGATATGAAGCATACTCTCAGAGACATAAAGGATACTCTCAGAGGCATAAGGGAATGGATACTCTTAAAGACATGAAGGATACTCTCAGAGACATGAAGCATACTCTCAGACCCATGAAGGATACTCTCTGAGACATGAAGGTTACTCTCAGAGACAGGAAGGGTACTCTCAGAGACATGAAGGATACTCTTAGACCTACGAAAGATACTCGCAGAGACATGAAGGATACTCACATAGATATGAAGGATACTCTCAGAGACATGACGGGTACACTCAGAAACGTCAAGGATACTCTGAACGTCATCAAGGATACTCTTAGACACGTGAAGGATACACTCAGCCCCCATGAAGGATACTCTCAAGGACCTCAATGATACGCTCAGTGACACGAAGAATACTCTCATAGACATGAATGATACTCTCAGAGATATGAAGAATACTCGCAGAGACTTGAAGGATACTCTCAGAGTCATCAATGATACTCTCAACGACAGAAAGGATACACTCAACGACAGAAAGGATACTCTCAGAGACATCAAGGATACACTGAGTCCCATGAAGGATTCTCTCAGACCCCCATGAATGATACTCTCAGAGACATCAAAGATAATCTCAGAGACATATAGGATACTCTTAAAGACATGAAGGATACTCTGAGAGACATGAAAGATATTCTCATAGACATGAAAGATACTCTTAGAGACATGAAGCATACTCGCAAAGACGTGACGGATACTCTCATAGACATGAAAGATACTTACAGAGACATGAGGGATACAGTCAGAGATATGAAGGATAATCTCAGACACATGACGATACTCTCAGAGACATCAATGATACTCTCAGAGGCATCAAGGATACTCTAAGACCCATGATGGATACTCTCAGAGACATGAAGGATACTCTCAGAGACATCACGGATACTCTCAGACACATTAAGGATACTCTCAGCATCATCAAGGATTCTCTCAGAGATATGAAGGATACTCTCAGACCCATGAAGGATTCTTTTAGAGACTTGACTAATACTCTCAAAGACACGAAGAATACTCTCATAGTCATCAATGATACTCTCAGAGACATCAAGGATACTCTCAGAAACATCAAGGAAACTCTGAGACCCATGAAGGAGTCTCTCAGACCCCCATGAAGGATACTCTCAGAGGCATGGAGGATACTCTCAGAGACATGAAGGATACCCTCAAACCCATGAAGGATAGTCTCAGAGACATGAAGTATACTCTCAGAGACATAAAACAAACTCTCAGAGATATGAAGGATATTCTCAGAGATATAAAGGATATTCTCAGAGACATAAAGGATACTCTAAGAGACATGACGGATACTCTCATAGATATGAAGGATACTCTCAGACACATGAAGGATACTCTGACCCATGAAGTGTTAATACTCAAATTGTATGACGGTTGAAACATAACCAATCACAGGTGAGTAGGCCTCTGACGTCATGCCAGACAGAGCGGCACCAGGCGTGCTTCCAGCAGGCCTCAGTATTCTCACAGACCCAGAGCAGGTTGGACCTCGACTGGCCAGTTATACACCTTGTTGCCTTATTTAATAAAACTACTAAAGTTTCTACTTTGTATATCTACAACCAAAGAAAGCAACGAATACTGGTAGTAGCGGTGTGATTCATAATAAATTTTCTGAGCTACGAAATCGCAAGTGCCCACGTCACATCATGTGTGTCCAGCGCCTCCTGCCACCCACTCATCGACATTCAATGGTATTTTACCAGTCCGGGGTCCTACCATCAACCAGTACTCCAGGTCAACGTCTCAGAAGTAAGGGTCAATATTTTCCTGTGAGAACGCTAATTCATCAGTGAGGAGAAAGGAAGATTCCCGCGCCACCTGGGAAGCTGCACCACCACCACCAACACTGCCACCCAAGCCCACATCAACAAGCCTTGTGTGTGTTGCCTGTACCGTTCCAGCTATTGCAATCATCTTCTACAGCTTCAACTGCTCTGCAGCTGTGTTGTGCAATTTATTGAGAAACAATTGCTGAAAACAAGACTACGACCGTCTGACTAGCGTCGTCAGCTCCCAGTCACTACGCTGCAGCGCCACATTGCCTCTTCTCACCATCGCTACACCATTCTACAGTGAACGTCTGTCTACACGTCTCCATAGCAACTGGCCTTCACTCGCCATTCGACGATATAATTATTGTCACGCCCTCAACATCACACACACACATTCCTAGTGTGGGGTCCCCGAGCTTCGCGCCACTGCCGCCACGAACGCTGCCTGTCGCTTCAGATGTAAACAAACCGTGCATGTGCCTCTTCACACGCCTTGTTGCAGTTTTTTTTTCGTGTTGGCTATAGTCATATTGGCTTGGCCGCAGTCTTGAGTTAAGTAATTAAGAGCTACACCTTCGTGTACCATGTATTAATAGTGATTTACATAATATTATCCATAATATCCTGTGAATTAACCATTCAGTGACATTAAATATTGGAGCTGGTTACATACTCCACTCACACAGTTTCTCTGAGTCATTTTCAACATTCCTGCTTCCCACAGTAATTTCATTGAATATTAATTGTGCTATTAGAGTATTATTGGTAAATTTAAATTCCAGTGAAGTAAGAAATTATTGTTTTAGTAGTAGTTAAGGATTTGCACAATAGAACTATTTTTTAATTCCTCCAGGGCCTTAATTTGAAATTTATTCCTTCAACATTTCCCATTATAATGTTACATAGCAAGTTATATACATTCCTGTGTCCAGTTTCTGTGCTACATCCATTTTTCTTGCATTGCCACTTGTTGTGTTGAATCTTTTTAATGAAATTTTGCAATTGCACTTTCCAGTTTTTATTCTAAATTGCTGTGCTTAGCCTGGTTTAATTAATTTACATGCTTCAAATTCCAGCCATATTCATACCAGATTGTTAATTTAATTCACAATTTTGCTTGTTCTTAATTATTTGTTGCCTAGTACAATGTAATAATTTTAATTCTGCCATTTCCTTACCTTAGGCAAGTTTGATATATTTTTTTGAGTGTTTTATTTTTTTGTGTGTACTCTATTCCTTATGCCTAGTGTACTTAATTATAATTTGCGATCAACTGCCACTTCCTCGGTAGTGACAATGCCTACCACTGTTGAAACCCTTCAGACTCAACTGGAATAGTTGCTCGTTCCAATGTCCAGAGATCGGCTCAGGAAATGGTTATTCCACTTTTTGCTGGTGAATCCCGCTTATTAGAGTCATGGTTTAGTAAGGGTTGAAGAGAAAACAGTCGCACGTTTTTCTGAGCCTACTGATGCCGAATACCTCTTAGGTATTCGGGTCTCTTAGGTCTGTACACCATGATTGATGAAAATATTGCATTGTTTCCCCATCGTTGGAGCATTAGTATCAAAGACCACGTCATACCCTTGTGTAGCATGTATCGACAGGGCCATGAGTTCAACCTTCAATCAGACTACGTTAATTTTGTTAACACCCACCTTGCTAGCGTAGGTTTGTCAGATCCTTGTCGTGGTAGCATACCCGAGAAAACAGGCACTCGATTGAAGCATCGTAGTTGTGCAGTTGTTAAGGAGAGTGAGTATCGGGACTTTCTGGAAGGGGACGCCCTAACGGATTCTTGTTGTCTCGCTCGCCTGGCAGCTTCCATCTCTGAAGTCAGTGGTTCCACGGTTACTGACACTGTGCTGCACTCTCATTCTTTCACCAGAATAAGAGTTAAGGTTCAAGGAATGCCTGAGTTGTCGGATGTGATTGTGGAAAGTGAAACGTGTAAAGTGAATGGTACGTTTGTTGAACCCTCCTGGCACACAGTGCAGGATGGTACTGTTACATTGTATATTGCAAACACTAGTAAAGCCGACATCCATCTCCAGTCTGGCACCCTGTTGTAGATTTTGCCCATTACTCGTTACTGGTGCGAGTTGTGGATGATGTCTCCATGGATCATACTGTTTGTACACTCACACCAGGAGAACAGGGATCTCAGCCAGAGGTGCAAGCGCTACACCTCAGTCCTACTGATTTTCCTGACTCTGTGGCTCAGCTTTTGGAAATTTTGAACAGGAATAGAGCTGTTGTTGCTCTACCAGGAGAAAAGTTAGGTCTCATTCCTCTTATTACACATAAAATTCCCCTTGAACAAGGAACTACACCTATTTATGTACCAGATTACCGTCTTCCCCATTCTGAGAGAGCAGAAGCCGATTGACTCATAGAGAAAATGTTGCAGAGTGATGTAATTGAATCGAGTAATTCGCCATGGAACGCTTCATTGATTCTTGTACCAAAGGGAGATGGGACTTGGAGACCTGTAATCGATTATCGGAAGCTTAACAGAGTAACGATTCCTGATCGTTTCCCACTTCCAGTCCTATATGATTTGTTGCAAAGTATTGGTCGAAACAAAGTATTCTCAACATTAGATTTGTTACAGGGATTCTGGCAAACCCCCCCCTTGATGAGGAAAGTAAACAATTGACAGCCTTTAGTACTCCCAATGACCATTTTCATTTCAAAAGAATACCATTTGGTTTGCGGAGTAGTCCAATAACCTTTTCACAGCTCATGACAAATCTATTTCATAGATTGATAGGAAGTACTCTTCTAGTTTACCTTAATGATCTCATAATCATGTCGCAAGATGTTCAGACTCATTTCCAGAACCTTGAGAAAGTACTTGCAAAGCTCGCAGAAGCAAATTTAAAAATAAGCTTGCAAAATGTTCATTTTTAAAGGAGAAGATTAATTTCCTAGGTCATACAGTTACACCTTCAGGTATTACATTGAATGAATCAAAAATTGTTGCTGCTCGTGATTTTCCAACGCCTCGTACCGCAGAAGCCGTAAGTCAGTTCACAGGTCTTGTAGGATTTTATCGTTCATTTATTGCTGGATTCTCTATTATAGCCGCCCCACTTTACAAGTTGCAAAGAAAAGATGAACCCTTTGTTTGGGGAGTGGCCCGGGATCAGTCATAAAAAAAAAACTCATGCAGCCTCGATCTCGTCACCTGTCCTTAGGTACCCAGATTTTTCTAAACCTTTTACGTTGGTTACAGACGCTAGTGACATAGGTTTAGGTGCTGCATTACTTCAAACAGAAGGTCACAGAGATCACGCAATAGCTTATGCTAGCCGCACATTATCTAAAGAAGAGAAAAATTATAGCGTAACAGAATGAGAAGCCTTGGCAGTTGTCTGGGCACTTAAACATTTCAGGGATACAATTTATAATTACCCAGTTCATGTTCTTACAGATCACCAACCATTAATTCCCTTGTTCAAAAATAAGAATCCAGTTGGAAAGTTTGCTAGATATTTGGTCATAATTCAAGAATTTAATCCCACATTTGGTTATATTCCAGGAAAGCAAAATGTTGTAGCCATCACAGTTTGTAATCCTTCGTCACCAGTTGAAGAGATGAACTAATGACGTCACTCATTCCATACTTAAGCCGAAGTTTGTTGGGCATTTGTTTCTGTTGATTTAACTTGATTTGAAGGAGGTATAGGAGTGCATTAAATATCCACCCAGCTCTGCTGACCACACCGTCTCCCACTCTCAGCATCTGCTGACATAAATTGTCCGGCTTTACAGTTAGTCAAGTCTATATGCTAATTATATGAAAATGTAGCACTCTTAAATATTGCTGCTGGTGTCTGTCAGCACACACTGTTAGTTCGTGGATAGATACCCATTCTATCAAAAATATTTGAAAAAAATTATTTACAAACAGCTCTATTCCTACCTCGTAAAATTCGACATACTCAGCCCCTGCCAGTTTGGCTTCCGGTCCCAAAAGAGCACCAACGATGCAATCATTAGTCTCCTTGACGTTATCTACTCAGCCCTTGACAAAATGAGTTTCCGATTGGACTCTTCATTGACCTAAGAAAAGCCTTTGATACTGTTAATCACAACTACCTCTTACTTAAACTCCAGCATTATGGAATCCGAGGCCTTGCCCTTGACTACATCCGATCCTATCTTAGTGACAGACACCAATATGTAACCATCAATGATACAACTTCTTCCACTCTACCAATTACCGTTGGAGGGCCACAGGGCAGCATCTTAGGACCTCTTCTATTTCTTATATATATAAACGATCTGCCTAATGTCTCTAATATTCTCAAACCTATATTGTTTGCTGACGATACTACCCTTATCTATTCAAATCTCAACCCACATACACTAAATAATGTTGTGAATAATGAATTAAAAAAAAATCCACTTATGGATGTCAACGAACAAACTAACATTAAACATCGAAAAGACTTACTACATCTTATTTGGAAGCAAATCATCAAATGCAATTCAGCTACAGATAGACAACATTAACGTCAGTAATAAAAATGATGGCAAGTTTCTTGGCCTATTCCTAGACAAGAGACTCAACTTCAGCACCCACATTCAACACATAACTAAGAAAGTCTCTAAGACAGTTGGTATACTCTCCAAAATCAGATATTATGTTCCTAACTCTGCTCTCCTCTCACTATATTATGCACTAATCTACCCCTATCTTAATTATGGTATCTGTGCATGGGGGTCTACCACTGCAAACCACCTTAAGCCCATCATCACACAGCAAAAATCTGGTATCAAAATAATTACTAACTCTGCTTTCAGACAACACTCAGCTCCCTTGTTTAAATCCCTAAACTTGCTAAATATTAACTCCCTCCACACATTCTCTTGTGTCAACTACATTTACAAAACCTGTTCTTAAATGCAAACCATGCTCTGAAACTCTCCCTGGACAGATGTAATAGGACCCATTATCACCACACCAGAAATAAATATCTCTTTGATATCCCCAGGGTCAAACTTAATCTGTGTAAACACTCTAAGCAAATTAAGGGACCTAGTCTATGGAACTCACTCCCTAGTGAATTGAAAAACTGTAAAACTTTTGCCTTATTTAAAAGCAAAACCAAAAAGTACCTAACTTCATCTTCTTAGTTTCCTACACTGAGCTTTAAATTTGCTCGGTACCTAGTGTTACCCAATCTCCTAATTTTTATGTAATATCAAACAACCTTATCATTGTGTTCATTGCTGTCTTCTTTTATGTGCTAGCCATATGCTGTATTGTGACTACCAATTTTTGTCAACTACCATTCAAGCTGTCATTGCAATCAATCGTATATTGTTTCTGCTGTATTGTGCCTACCAATTTTTGTCAACTACCATTCAAGCTGTCATTGCAATCAATCTTAGCTACCTATGTGCTTTAATATACTGTACCTACAATTATCTCTCATCTTTTTTTTCATTTCATGTAACTGTTATCATTTTTTTGTCTATAAATTTTGCAAGTATTTACCTCCTTAAAATTTTCTTAGATTAAGGACCTGCCCGAAACGCTGCGCGTGCTAGTGGCTTTACAAGACTGTAATTACCATATTTGTATCCTCACATTCCTTATGTACATTCTTGTATATGCATAAATAAATAAAAATAAATAAATAAATAGATAGCAAGACAATAATGCAACAATCTGCACTAAACTGTTATAATGTTTTGTTGCACTTATTACCACTTCAGCTTTGGTCTAAATCAGTGGTCTTCAACCTTTTTTAATGTTGTCAACCCCTTGTGGTGATTAAGTAGAAGTAGTCCACTCCCACCCTGAAAAAAAAACAATAAAAATCTCACGTTTTTAATATTTAAAATCTATGTTTCATATATCATTTCTATGACTATTGTGACGGAGTTCCCCCCCTTATAATTCTCCGACGCCTGCAGTAAGAGTCATGTCTACTTTTCCCAAGCGTTCTCTACGTTGCAGGCTACAATTTGATACATGGGAGAGAGTGAAGTGTTCTCGGAGAGCCGAGAAATTTGTGAAATAGTAATATTTTGGCCTGTGGTTTAGGCCCTTTAGGGAGCCAAGATGGCGCTGGCCTCACTGATCTCCCGCCAAAACCGTGTGACGTCAGTGGCACAGGATTGGTCACCGACAGCAAGGTGGCACCGGGAGCCAATGAAAACCTCCCATAGTAAAAGTGACGTCACGAAGGAAGGGGGTCCGGCCAGCGCGCCGGGCTGGCGCCAGCAGTCAGACACGACACGTCATAGAGGTTGGGCGTGCGACGAGTGGTCCTGTCAGTCGGACAGTTATTCCAGCTCCCGTGGATTTATGCGTCACCGGAATTCCGCCAGTACTCTGAGAAGTCTTCCCTAGTTCATGTGTTGAACCAGAAGAGGGAATTGACGGTTATTTGAGCAACAAGTGCTCCAGTCAGGTACTGTGCCAGTAGCAGTGAAGCCGTGCAGTGACGTATGTTGACGTCGGTGGCAATTCACCAGTTCGTGACAGCGTAGTGGCTGACAGAGCCACTGGGTAGCTGAGGAAGAGAGGACTATTTGGGGAAACCGAACGACTGTAGCTGAGACGCAGGCGACAGCCGTTGCTGGGAGAAGACGACGGCCAGGAGACCGACTCCAACCTTCAAGAAGTCAAGAAGGAGGACGGACCTGCAGTGAGGAGGCACGGAGACGACGCGCTAAACGGTGGGACGACGAGAGGCTCTGGTAGGACACGACGACGTGTAGTGTGGGGGCGTTCCCGACACGAGGACCAGGAGCTACATCTCGACTCTCATCGGAGGATAGGGTGAAGTAGGTGGTTCTAGTTCCCTCCCCATTTCCCCTTTAGTTAGCTATATTATTTGGCTATATTATCTAGCCTGAAGATTTTATATGTCGTGAGCAAGTCTCACCTATGTCATTGTTACGGCCCTCTCGGGACGCAACGGGGTTCTCACTCTGATGTTGTTAGAGGAAGATATATGTATCCGTTCCCAAGCCAGTAGTGGCTATCAAGGGATGAGATCCGTGACGCAAGTAACTTAAAGGGAGTAGGGAAAGAAAGTTAAGAACTTAATATAATATAATGTTCACCATCACCGTTTAAATATATAAAAATCAAACGTGCACAGGGGGAGGGTATTAACACTTTACAAGGGGATCGTGCACAATCTAGTCTTCTGCTGAAGACTCTTGATTAAGAAGCTAGGTGCTGAGTCCGCGGTGCTTTCTTCGTGGCCTCAAGACGTGTCCTCTGAGAACGCCGAGCCTACCCTGGCCACAGGTCAGCCACAACACAGGTCCACTGGGGGCACCGTCGTGGAGGCCGTCAACCACACGTCCAGCAGGTCTGCTGGCAGGTACTGAGCCACCAAGGCTGGTACGGCCACTCCACGAACGATAAAAGGGGTATGCCCTAGACAGGAGTCTCGTGTGATATCACCAATCACCCTCCTGTCCTCAATACCCCAGTGGATTATCGTCTCCAACCGTCGGTCCCGGGTAAATCCTTTCACTGCCACTCCACTGGCAGGCTTAACACACCACAGTGTTCTTCCGGGGGGGACGACGTCACAACAGCTGCAGCAAACTTCACAGTATGGAGACTGGCTGCCTCGGGTAGACTCACTCAACCTTCAACACAGTGGTCCCAGGTCGACTCTGTAAACAGACACGTCATCAATAACAGGGACACTAATACATCTCACTTACGGGCCCGGGCACAAACACCTGACGTATCCAGTCCGTAGATGGCGCTGTCGTCGGAGCACCACCTCACCAGAGGTCAGGAGCGGCGGTGTTGAGCGCTGAACCAGACTGGAAACTGGTTCAGCCTGTACTGGCCTCGAGGCCAGTACAGGCTGTCCTCACTAGGTGTCGTCGTCCGTTTGGCGGGGGTTTCGGGAGCTGACCCACAGATGGCGTAGCTGTTACTGCTCCTTGCTCGGACGCTGGATCCGGGTTCGTAACAGTCATGGTAAAGCACCAGGGTGCTAGACAGTACTATCAAGAGTACTTGTAATATTCATGTTGATTATTGGTGTGTACAGGCACCAGGAACCAGTGATAAATTTACTGTGGTGTGTATATCTTTCTATAGATTTTTTGATATGAACATATAGTGGTAAATTATATATAATATTATGCCAGTATTCGGAGGTTAGGCTATGTGCCCAGAAACTATTTATTTTCCATGTATTGATGATTGATTTATATACCATATATATGTCTATGTTCATTCAGTGAATAATCATTTGTGAGTACAGTGAATTATTGCGTTATCGCCCACGAGAGAAAGTACTGAAAACTCCCGTGTTAATATTTCATAATATATTGTTGGATAAATAACAGTGTAAGACCATTACAGTGAATCATTGTAGAATTGATTGTAGAAAAGACTGTTTGAGCCTGAGTACAGTGTAACTAAGTAATTCGGTTTATTTGTGCCAATATTGAGTGTGCGAGTTTCTAGTAATATTGGAGAATTTAAAGAAACCGCGCGCGTGAATCTAGCAAACAAGCAAATTTTGCGCGGAGAGTCCATTGCGATCAGCTGTTCTTGACACTTGATGAGGAGGGGGAGGTGTTGCCACCTAATGATCGCGGACTATTCGTGGGAACTTCCGGCCGCGTCAGGATTTGCTGATTTATTTGTTGTTGTTTGGCTTTGTGACATCTTTCATACATTTTAAGTAAAATACAAAACTCTCTTTGTGTTTTTATCATCCCCTCCATTGATCTTGTGGCTATACTATACCTGTAAGCATAGAGTGATAACAATAAGTACCTGCCTGATTCCTGATCTTTGAGTGTGACCTTGCCAAGGCTACCACTGAATACACCAGTCCACTGATGGTGTTACTGGCCACCTTAAACACCAGTTGGCGATCTTGTGAATAACCGTAGAGCCCTATTGTTGGGGAGGGCACACGACAGTCGATATGCACGAGTCGTGTTCTCACTCTTTCTTAATTAGAGGCCGTTAAGATTGACTGGGAGACTCTCCTGGCGTGCAGTGGCGCCGTGAGGATCGAGGGAAGACCCGCAGGGCTACGGTGAGCTACCTTGAGCATAACTATTGCTCACCCCAGAGTAAGGGTAGAGAATAATAGAGAGGTGAAACCCCCAACATTGGCGACCTCGCCAGGATATAGATCGGAGTAAAGGTTGCAGTGGTACTTGGCAGTGGTGTTAGAGATCAGGTGCAGGTTAACACTCGTAGCACAAGATGGAGGATGATAAAGTAGCGAGGTTTATTGACTCTAGAGACGAACAGGTGCTGGAAGAGTGCACCAAGGCACAGTTACAGGCTATAGCGGATCATTTTGGAATAAAGCTGAAATCTGCCCGAGTTGGTGAAAGAAGACTAGAGATAATGGCTCAGCTAAAGGCTCGAGACGAAGCTTTGGGGGAGGAACGGCCCCAAACACCTGCCAGTGAGGGTGAGCACCTGAGTATTGGTGGAAGCAGCAGGGGATCCAGCGGCAGCAGGCACAGCATTAAGCTGGAAATAATGAAGTTGCAGCTGGAGGCACAGCAGCGCAAAGAAGAGCGAGAGGCACAACAGCGCAAGGAAGAGCGAGAAGCACAGCAGCGCAAAGAAGAGCGAGAAGCACAGCAGCGCAAGGAAGAGCGAGAAGCAGAAGCGCAGCTGAGGAGAGAAGAGGCACAGCAGCGCAAAGAGGAGCGAGAAGCAGAAGCACAGATGAAGCGTGAGGAGCGAGAAGCACAGATGAAGCGTGAAGAGCGAGAAGCACAGCTACGCATGGAAGAACACGAGCGAGAAGTTAGGCTGAGACAAAGGGAAATAGAAGCCAACAAGGAGGTGGAGCTGAAGCGAGCTGAACTGGGACTAGGTGCCCCTGCCCCGCCACAGGAAGACCGACGAGTGAGGGAACGAGACCTGCCGGTCTTTGTGCCTAGTGAAGCCGAAAGTTTCTTCGATCACTTTGAGAGAGTTGCTGCTATGAAGAGGTGGCCGAGGGCGGAGTGGGCGGAGTTGGTCCAAGGGAGGCTCACAGGTGAAGCTCGCCAAGCCTTCACTATGCTCGACTTCCAAGAATGCACTAACTACGATGCGGTAAAACGAGCTGTGCTCCGTTCCTTTAAACTCACGCCAGAGTGTTACAGAAAGAGGTTTAGAGAATGTACCCGGTTGCCAGGAAAATCGTATGCGGAGACGGCGAGGGACATGGAAAGAAAGTTCCTTAAGTGGATGGACTCTGAAGAAGCGGGGTCGGCCGAAGAAATCAAGGAACTAATGGTCATGGAAAAGTTTATGTCCGTGCTCTCTCCTGAGATCAGGATGAGGATAAAGGAGGCGGACATAAAGGACCTGAGGGCCGCAGCCGACCGGGCCGACATGTTAGAAGAAGCCCTACGCCCACGCCGAGAGGGACAGAACCGACCACCCGCATACGTCGGAAACGATAGGAGTTATAGAAGGACGGATGGATGGAGGACAGGAGCGAGTTCTCCCAAATCCCACCTCTCAAGTTGGAACACCCGAGGATCAAAAGGTGCTGTAGAACCGATAGAGGAGAGCCAAGCTGAAAGCTCGGGAGTTGTTACCGCAACGAAGGAAACAACAAGCGGTGCGGGAAAGACACAGGGTGCGACGGCCTCTGGAGGCAGTGCTAAGGCGAGCGGTGGCGGATGGTCTCCGCCGAGGGGCCGCTGCTACAACTGCGGAATACCCGGACACGTCGCGTGGGAATGCAGACGCCCTAAGCAGTGGGGACACGTTGCTTTAGTGATGTTCGAGGACCAGAGGGCCGAGGGAGTGCGGGATGAACCCGTGCTGAATGGGGAGAAGAAAGTTCACCCATTCATGTGTCAAGGAACCGTAAGGATGGGGGTCGCAGACCCCATCCCAGTGAAGATGCTAAGAGACACCGGGGCTGACTTTACCCTGGTAAGTGAAACCCTTTTCCCCGAGGGTTACGAAAGTACCAGTGTGGGGGTGGCACGGGTGGCCACTGTGGGAGGCCCAGTGAGGATGCCCCTACACCAGGTAACTTTAAATTCCGAATATGGTTGCCAGACCCTTGTGGTGGGAGTCTGTACATCGATGCCCAAGATGGAAGCTCAGGTCATCTTGGGGAATGACGCGTGTGGAGGGTATGTCCTTCCGCATCTCGTGAAAGGCGAAGAGTGCCCAGAACAATACAAGGAGACAGGTGGAGAGTTGAACGCCTGTGGGGACGAGAGGGGAATCGCACCGGTGGCGATCCCCGTTTGTACTGTGACACCGAGGCAACGCGAAGAACCAAGAGGTTGTGGATCTGATGGGGCTGAGGAGTCGACTGACAGCCTGGGAACAGATCACTTCAACGTAGGACCCAGAGAACGAGCGGAGGGCGAAAGTAGCCCGAATGGTGAGTTGCAGGTGACACTCACCGGTTCTCTAGGGGTAAACCGCGCTCGTCTCGGAGAGTTACAGCAGGAGGAGTTCTCCGAATTGGTTAGTAAGGCCGAAGGAGGACGTGTGGGTCCTGAGAAGGCTTACTTTCCATTTATCTATATCATATATGCCATGCTATTCATGATGAAGGAACGATGGACACCAGGAGCGACCGTGAGAACGGTGAATAAATATGTCCAAAAGTTCAAAGAACGTCTCACTAGAGCGAAGGGACTGGCTAGGAAACTCCTGAAGAAGGCGCAACGTAAGATGTCGGAGTGGTACGACAGGAGAGCTGCGCAGAGGGATTTTCAGGCCGGATCCAAAGTAATGGTTGTGCTGCCAGGTAAAGGTAGAGTGACCAGGTCGCGGTTCAAGAGACCATACCGAGTGCTGCGACGGTTGGGACCAGTGTCGTACGAGATTGGGAAGCCGGATGGACCCCGGAAGAAACAGGTGTGTCACGCAGGCCGCCTGAGACCTTTCTTCACTGTGGAAGGTAGAGCCGCCAAGCAGGACGGAACGAATACCCGAGAAACCCAGCGGAAGACGGGTCTGAGTGTACCGAGGGACCGAGAACTCCCGGAGGAGGAAAGTAAGTGGTCCAGGGCGGACGGCACCAGTCTCACCCGCACTGAGAGTCTGACAAGGATCAAGCACATCAAAGGGAAGGACGACGTAGTGGCGGACGCCCTATCCCGCATACACTAACGAGACATGACTCTTATTTTAAGGGGAGGGGTATGTGACGGAGTTCCCCCCCTTATAATTCTCCCACGCCTGCAGTAAGAGTCATGTCTACTTTTCCCAAGCGTTCTCTACGTTGCAGGCTACAATTTGATACATGGGAGAGAGTGAAGTGTTCTCGGAGAGCCGAGAAATTTGTGAAATAGTAATATTTTGGCCTGTGGTTTAGGCCCTTTAGGGAGCCAAGATGGTGCTGGCCTCACTGATCTCCCGCCAAAACCGTGTGACGTCAGTGGCACCGGATTGGTCACCGACAGCAAGGTGGCACCGGGAGCCAATGAAAACCTCCCATAGTAAAAGTGACGTCACGAAGGAAGGGGGTCCGGCCAGCGCGCCGGGCTGGCGCCAGCAGTCAGACACGACACGTCATAGAGGTTGGGCGTGCGACGAGTGGTCCTGTCAGTCGGACAGTTATTCCAGCTCCCGTGGATTTATGCGTCACCGGAATTCCGCCAGTACTCTGAGAAGTCTTCCCTAGTTCATGTGTTGAACCAGAAGAGGGAATTGACGGTTATTTGAGCAACAAGTGCTCCAGTCAGGTACTGTGCCAGTAGCAGTGAAGCCGTGCAGTGACGTATGTTGACGTCGGTGGCAATTCACCAGTTCGTGACAGCGTAGTGGCTGACAGAGCCACTGGGTAGCTGAGGAAGAGAGGACTATTTGGGGAAACCGAACGACTGTAGCTGAGACGCAGGCGACAGCCGTTGCTGGGAGAAGACGACGGCCAGGAGACCGACTCCAACCTTCAAGAAGTCAAGAAGGAGGACGGACCTGCAGTGAGGAGGCACGGAGACGACGCGCTAAACGGTGGGACGACGAGAGGCTCTGGTAGGACACGACGACGTGTAGTGTGGGGGCGTTCCCGACACGAGGACCAGGAGCTACATCTCGACTCTCATCGGAGGATAGGGTGAAGTAGGTGGTTCTAGTTCCCTCCCCATTTCCCCTTTAGTTAGCTATATTATTTGGCTATATTATCTAGCCTGAAGATTTTATATGTCGTGAGCAAGTATCACCTATGTCATGGTAAAGCACCAGGGTGCTAGACAGTACTATCAAGAGTACTTGTAATATTCATGTTGATTATTGGTGTGTACAGGCACCAGGAACCAGTGATAAATTTACTGTGGTGTGTATATCTTTCTATAGATTTTTTGATATGAACATATAGTGGTAAATTATATATAATATTATGCCAGTATTCGGAGGTTAGGCTATGTGCCCAGAAACTATTTATTTTCCATGTATTGATGATTGATTTATATACCATATATATGTCTATGTTCATTCAGTGAATAATCATTTGTGAGTACAGTGAATTATTGCGTTATCGCCCACGAGAGAAAGTACTGAAAACTCCCGTGTTAATATTTCATAATATATTGTTGGATAAATAACAGTGTAAGACCATTACAGTGAATCATTGTAGAATTGATTGTAGAAAAGACTGTTTGAGCCTGAGTACAGTGTAACTAAGTAATTCGGTTTATTTGTGCCAATATCGAGTGTGCGAGTTTCTAGTAATATTGGAGAATTTAAAGAAACCGCGCGCGTGAATCTAGCAAACAAGCAAATTTCGCGCGGAGAGTCCATTGCGATCAGCTGTTCTTGACACTTGATGAGGAGGGGGAGGTGTTGCCACCTAATGATCGCGGACTATTCGTGGGAACTTCCGGCCGCGTCAGGATTTGCTGATTTATTTGTTGTTGTTTGGCTTTGTGACATCTTTCATACATTTTAAGTAAAATACAAAACTCTCTTTGTGTTTTTATCATCCCCTCCATTGATCTTGTGGCTATACTATACCTGTAAGCATAGAGTGATAACAATAAGTACCTGCCTGATTCCTGATCTTTGAGTGTGACCTTGCCAAGGCTACCACTGAATACACCAGTCCACTGATGGTGTTACTGGCCACCTTAAACACCAGTTGGCGATCTTGTGAATAACCGTAGAGCCCTATTGTTGGGGAGGGCACACGACAGTCGATATGCACGAGTCGTGTTCTCACTCTTTCTTAATTAGAGGCCGTTAAGATTGACTGGGAGACTCTCCTGGCGTGCAGTGGCGCCGTGAGGATCGAGGGAAGACCCGCAGGGCTACGGTGAGCTACCTTGAGCATAACTACTGCTCACCCCAGAGTAAGGGTAGAGAATAATAGAGAGGTGAAACCCCCAACACTATGTAAACCGAAAAAAGCAGTCACTAATATTTTTTTTAACTTTTACATATTCATCCAAATATTTACACACCTCGTCTCTAACTAAGAGGCTCAATATACACAAGATAACATTAAGTATGCCATTTAGACGCATTTTCCTTCACTAAAGTAGCTCTTCAGTGAAGGAAAAATTCTTCTTTATTTTCCTTCACTGAAGTTGCTGTGGCTCAGCAATGCACATGTGTTGCTGAGCCACAGCAACACGTGGCCGGGTACTGCTAGTCTATATAAATAAAAATGGAAATATTCGTTTGTTCAAAATCGCTAATCTCCAATAGTTCTTTACCGATTACTCTGAAATTTTCGCACAACGTTCCATCCGAGTTAGTTTTTATATACATATTATATTGATGTCACATCTGTGACGGGAAAAAACATGCTTTTCGGAAAAACTGTGTTTTCATGTGAGGGAAATCTTCAAAACCTCTCTACAGATTGCTTTGAAATTTTGATACAACGTTGAATTTGAAAAGGTGAGTCGTTTTATATACCTACTACATACATGCCTCACCTGTGACAGGAAAAACATGCATGTTTTAATAAACAATGCCATCTGTTTGACATAAAAGCAATTCACGCTGTAATCTCCAAAAGTTCTTCACCGATTGCTTTGAAATTTTGACACAACAATGCATTCGAACACACACATATTTTTATATACTTACTATAAAGATGCCACACCTGTGACAGGTAAAATCATGTTTTTTTTTTTTTAAAACAGTGCCATCTGTTACACGTAATAGAAACACACACTTTACTAAATTTGTTACAATTCCATTTCAATGTTTCCAATTGCATTGATAAATAGAATTTTCATAGATTTCGATTTATTTTCATTTTGAATTAATTATTTTGTGTGACATTGCGATGGAATTGAACTATGTTGTTTACCATCATATAATTATAAATGCCACACCTGTGACAGGTAAAAACTATCTTTTTTTTTAAGAAACAGCACCATCTGTCGCACGTAAGAGCAACACACACTATACTAAATATGTTACAATTCCATTTCAATGATTTCGATTACATTAACATATTGAATTTTCATAGATTTCCATTTATTTTCGATTTGATTTAATTATTTTGAGTGACATTGCATTGGAAAGAGCTGTGTTGTTTACTATACTGTTCACTTTGTGAGTATTGTTTATTTTTTCAGTTTCATTGTTTATATTTTTTTTTGTAACTATTTTTCTTATATTTCAGTGATGGGAACATCAGATCATTTGATGTTTGCAATTATTTGATTGAAACATCAGATCATTTGGGAATGCATCAGACAAGGTAGTGGGGAAAGGTGGAAGAGAGGACTGGAGTGGGGAATGGTGGGGCGGACGAGGTGACAGGGGAGGGAGTAATTGTGAGGAGGACGAGGGGACGGGGGAGTTGGGGATGGTGGAGACGAGGGGACTAGGGGAATATGGAATGGTGGGGAGGACAAGGGGACAGGGGAATATGGGATGGTGAGGAGGACAAGGGGACGGGGGGGGAGAGGGGAACGGTAGGGAGGACGAGGGGACTGGGGAATGAAAGATGGTGGGGAGGAAGAGCGGTCGGTGGAGTGGGGAATGGTTAGGAGGATGAGTTGACGGTGGAGTGGGGCCTGATGGGGAGGACAAAGGGACAGGGGAGGGGGTGAATGTTAGGGAGGACGAGGGGACGGGGGTGGGGAATTGTAGGGAAGACGAAGGGACGAGAGTGTGGGATGGTGGGGAGTACGAGGGAACGGGGCTGGGGGTAAAAGTGGGGAGGACGAGGGGCTGTGGGGGGTAAAAGTGGGGAAGATGAGGGGACGGGGGAGTGGAGGATGTTGGGGACGAGGGACCGGGGAATTGGAGAATGGTTATCTTAAGGTTATCTTGAGATGATTTCGGGGCTTTTTAGTGTCCCCGCGGCCCGGTCCTCGACCAGGCCTCCACCCCCAGGAAGCAGCCCGTGACAGCTGACTAACACCCAAGTACCTATTTTACTGCTAGGTAACAGGGGCATAGGGTGAAAGAAACTCTGCCCATTGTTTCTCGCCGGCGCCTGGGATCGAACCCAGGACCACAGGATCACAAGTCCAGTGTGCTGTCTGCTCGGCCGACCGGCTCCCATTGTTTCTGTCCTCTCCACCAAATGGTGGAGAGGACAAGTGAACAGAGAAGTGGGGGATGGTGGGGGGGGGACGTGGGGACAGGGAAGTGGGAAATGGTTAGGAGGATGAGGAGACGGGGGAGTGGTGGATGGTTGGGGGAATTGGGGACGGGGGAGGGGGAATGGCTGGGGAGGACGGGAACAGGGAAAGGTTGCTAAGGCTCAGCAACGCACATGCATTGCTGAGCCAATAATCAATAGTGACAGTCAATAACCAATAGTGAGACAGTCCCTCGTGTGGTTGTACTATCGAGGTCGTGCGTGTAGGTGAGGTGGCAACCTCGATGTTATAATAGGTAAATATGTATTTGTAATATGAATTTTAAGAAATATAGAAGAGAGAGAAAGAGAGAGTCTCTTGTATATTATAGAGAAACGTGCAGGTGAGGATCTCGTCCACCTAGTAGTCTACCCTTAGACAGTTGTCCACCCCACACTTAATCTCGTCCACTATAAGGTAGCATGTCCACCCAGGTTGAATAGCACTGGTCTAAATAATAGCTCAGAAGGGGCCGGAAAAGGAAAAATATTCGAATTATATGATAAATTAACAAATCCACAAGGGCCGTGACGAGGATTCGAACCTGCGTCCGAGGTGCATCCGAGACGCTGCCATAATCGACTGAGGTACGACATGGTCAAAAGGAGTTGAAACGGAAGTTCTACTGAACTTACTGTATCATGCAGCCTCTCCGAGGCACAAATCAGGGTTTTACACAACTCCCCCCCTTGCACTCGAGCTATGTCAATAGGCCATTCTCCCTCTTCGCCCTTACATCATTACACACAGAAATCACAATTGTGTGATGCATCAAATGAACAAATCCACAAGGGCCATGACGAGGATTCGAACCTGCGTCCGAGGTGAGTCCCAGACGCTGCCTTAATCGACTGAGCTACGACATGGTCAAAAGGAGTTGAAACCGAAGTTCTACTGAACTTACTAGATCCTGCAGCCTCTCCGAGGCACAAACCAGGGTTTTACACAACTCCCCCCCATGTGGATTTGTTCATTTGATGCATCATGCAATTGTGATTTCTGTGTGACATGATAAATTATTTAAAAAGTTACGCAATTCTCCAATTATTTGGCATCAGCACCGTGAAACTTTCATCCCAATATCCTAAGAAATGGAATTTATATGAATAAAAAAAAGTGCTGATGATAAGAACAGCTCCTATTAACTAGAATTGAAGGATAATGCAATGATAAAGAGATGAAAGCACCTGTCCAATGCACAAAGAAGAATAGTAGTAAGGAGGATCCACAAAGTGGATATGCAGCTGGTGCCTTTCTAGCATTACTGAGTAATTCATAATAGTAGTAGACATCCATCAGTCTCAGGAAACTATGAAGTTGCGCTCTGGTTGTCGGTCTCGAGTGGCCCCTCCAGGCCGCAAAGCCAGGGTAGGTTGATACGGAGGAGAAGCTGTTACCAAAACAGCAGGTCCCCCCCTCTCTACGGTGCCGAAAGTCTCCAATGGAAAGGCAAACACCAATACGATTGATTCCAGTGCCGTCGCAGAAACTGTGAGCTCCGAAGTTGACCTCAAAGTTGGTGAAAGAACGCACAGGATCTCCAAACCCGGAGACCGCCGTAGTCGGGGCCGGAGAACAACAACCCCATCAAGGGCAAGAACGACTCCAGCCTCCTGAAGCAGAGCCTGGGCCGCACGAGCCCCAGGAGGTCGACGTCCCAGTCACGCACTTACGGGTTCCAGACAGAGATCGTCACAGCCCTCTTTCACCCGAGGCCGGCTTCCTTCAAGACAATGCTAAAGCAAGAGTGATAATTATTAAATACATCAATTATTATTATAATAATTATTATAATTATTATATAATCAAATAATAATTATCACTCTTCCTTCTTCTTGGTAATTCATAATAACACAAATAATAATTAGTATGTTATTATGCTGTATTTTGTTATATATCATATCAATTTATTGCCCAATGCCAATATCTGTTATTTCTGTCAATGTCCAACAATTTTTTTTGTGGGGTTGGTTTCGTTTTTGTTATTTATATTTTCTTTGTTTATACTTTTATTTTGTTATAGCTTCTACATCTTGGAGAATGTATACGCGTTACAAAGTATGTAAAATTTGAACGAAATTGGTCAACATTTTGAATCCACATATATTTATTCGCTATTGTAAAAAAGGAAGGTCATATGCTATTAATGGACCATACTAACACTAAATGAACAATTATTGAAATTTAATACTGTATTTTTAAAGCATATTTGAAAACCTAAAATTGCATAAATAATAAAATTAATTGTTTTTATTTATTTGTGTTAATGTTAAGTTGTTAATCAATTATGTAAAGATGGCTCATTAACGATGTAGATTAAATAAATAAAACTTAAAAGTTTGAAGAAGTTTCAGAAAACCATTTTCCGTCTCCTTATTGGTCAACAAACTGTCATTAGTTGTTATTTTTGAATATTGGAACAGAAACTTGGTTATCAGTAGTAGGTACGTTCTGGAACGCTGATGCTTTATATTGTACCATCGACAAAATTGTTGGAACCCAGCTGAACAAAAGTTACTCCCATTGTTCGACTGAATGTACAAACAAAGACAATCTTTGTCCAAACAAAGTGAAAAATTTAAAATGTGATGGATGTCTTATCCCGGATAATACGTACTGGGTATGCTTCCGGGAATCTTGTAGTTGTACATTAATGGTTAACATATATACATGACCTGACTTTTTCCGACTTAAAGGGCCTACACAATCAACTAAGATGTGAGAAAAAGGTTCACGAGGAAAGACAGTTGAATGAAGGGGAGCTCTAGGTACAGTTGGTTGGGTTTCCCCACCACTTGACGGGTTACACACTGTCTACAGTATCTGACAATAGCCATTTTAAGTTTGGGCCAATAAAAGTACTTTGTTACCTCGAACAACATTCGATTGACCCCTTGGTGACCAGTTAAAGGATCGTCATGAGCAGCTGCAAGGACTTGTTCTCGGTATGCTTTGGGGACTACAAGCTGAGTAACACTCTCACTGTCCTCTGAAGAGGAAGATATCTTAGATCTCCATCGTCTCATCAGCAGAGGAAGTATCCAACATCATCAGCCAAAGCATCCTCCTCTGGAACAACTTCAGAAAAACATACATGCAAACTAGTTTCACTCTTTTGAAGTTGGGCCAGAGTTTGGGATTCAACATTAGAAAAAGAAGAAGAGGTAGCAACAGGGGGAACACCTTTATTACATGGCAACACTTACTCAACTGCACTAACCTCAACCAAGTGGGCTAAAAATGTATCTGCTAAGTTGATTTCCGGTTCTGTCTTTGGAGGTTTTCCAGCCATCCCTCCGGTTGTAAGTTAAGAAATATCGTTTCCATCATTAGCATCGTTTCCATCATCAACATCAACATCGTAACGTTTGGGCTTAGGATCTTGATATCTGGTGACGGCACATACGGGAACGAGATTACTATGGGAGTAATCTCACTCACTTCTGAGACAACTCGACCTGGATCTGCAACCATTATGGGGAGATGACTGTTTCTCAAGTTACCAGCAATGTCATTCCCTAGGATGATGTCGACTCCAGGTATTGGCAAAGTATTACACACACCTGCAATACGTAGATCATGCGTATAGGAAGACTTGAGGAGGAGGAGGAGGACTTAACGAATGCTTGCATAATTGGAACACGTTGAATTGCTCCTGCTATATCCTGTAAAAGCATTACATCTTCCAGGTCAATTTTCTTGACCTTGAACAACATACGAGAAGTAATCGAAGATTGTTCCGCCCCAGTGTCCCTAAACATGACTACAGGAACCCACTTATCCACAACTCCAATCATTTTGGCCTTAATCATAAAAGGAGCGAAACCAGCGAACCACTGTGGCTTGACCTTACACAAAATTTCAGAATTATGATTCCCTTGCCTTCTTTTACTCATATTCAAGGCATTAGGTATAGGTCTTAATTCTGGATGCAATTGGAAACAATACCGGGCAACATGTCCTCTTTTGTGGCAATAACCACATTGTTTAACATCTGACGAACCTTCCGAACCTGATGTGGCTCAACTAGGGTTAACAGTATCCTTCCATTTACAAGATACCTGGCCTACCCTGGCTGTAAGAGCAGATCTGACATTATGATGACAACTGGGTGGCTTATCAGAACTATGCTTCCTAAAACTGCCAGGTTCCAATAGTTGTTATTGCCGGGTGGAAGGATTGAGGAGATAAGATCCCACAGCCTGTAAAGTGCTCCTGAAGGCATGCATCTCAAATAGCCACTGACAACCAAGTCCAGCTCCTGGCCTGCACGTGTGGCTTAGCCTTTAGGCCTGGCGGAACTGCTTCTACCAACAGAGGAAGGGGCGAAGGCGGGTCTCTGGCACCTTAAAACGAGTTGCTTCGGGCAGATGGGACTCTAACCGTTAGCCTGGAAAGGCAGCTCATCTAGGGGAAGGAAAACCCCGAATTCAAACCTCTGCTATCTTGCGGCTAAACCCCACTCATGGGAAAGATTTCGGGAGTCAACCCTGAGGAAAAATCCGGAGTCGTAGTCCCTAAGGCAGTTTGCAGCTGTTTACAACTACATTCTGGCAACTCCTGAGACGACACTGGTGCCAAGTGTATCGGCGCCTGCCCTTCCCTTGGATCACATCGGTGGCGTGGAGAGGCTGGATCTGCTGCATGGGCAACAGCTGGTCCTCCATAATTACTGCCTAGGCCTGTGCCGCTGGAGAGGACACTCCAGCATCGCCTTGGCGATAGCTCAACACGGGAAGCGACAGTTACCGGTGATAAGCCTACAACTCAGTTGGTGTAGAGTGAGGCGCCAGGGGTTGCTTCCGTTGGTGGGAGAAATTATCCGATTTCATAGGACAGCTACTGCCCGCCTCAAGCTGGGCAGTTTGAGAGCCACCCAGCTCTCACATTGGGCACATGGAATGTAAGGACCATGACACCAGGGTCTCTCGGAAGATCTACTGGAAGTGAACGACGCCCGCAAGACAGCTGTGATCAACAATGAACTGCGCAGGCTCCAGATGGACATAGTCACCCTGCAGGAAACACGTTTGCCCACGACCGGCAGCATACGGGAGAAGGACTTTACCTTCTTCTGGCAGGGCAAACCACCAGAAGAGGTAAGGGAGCATGATGTTGGCTTTGCCATCAGGAACAGGTTGTTAGGGTCCATAGTACCACCCACGGAGGGGTCTGCAAGGATCATCAAACTTCAGCTTCATACAACAGCAGGAATGGTCAGCTTCATCAATGCCAATGCACCAACACTGACCTCCACCGAAGCGAACGACGAGTTCTATGATGACCTCTGCCTAACTCTCAGAGACATACTTCAAGAAGAGACAGTCTTCCTCCTGAGAGATTTTAATGCAAGAGTTGGTTCTGATCACAGCTCTTGGCCTTCCTGCCTGGGCCAGTTTGGATTTGGGAAGATGAATGAGAGTGGGCAGCGCCTCCTGAAGTTCTGCTGCCGTCATGATCTCTGCATCACCAATTCCTTCTTCGACACCAACCCCAGCATACGGTTTCCTAGAGACATCCCAGGTCTAAGCATTGGCATCAACTCGACCTGGTGCTTACGGGACAGAGCAATCTGAGAAACGTCAAACTGACCCGCATCTTCCAGAGCGCAGATTGTGACACCGACCACTCTCTTGTCGTTTGCAGAGTAAAATTCCAGCCCCGGAAAATCCACAGAGTAAAGTAGGAGGGAAGGCCACGCATTATCGTAAACAAGACCCGTGACCTTCGCAAGGTGGAGGAATTCACTGCGGCACTGGCAAATGCCCTTCTTGTATTACCCTGCGATAGCGCAAGTGAGAGGTGGTCACATCTCAGGGGCACTATTTTCAACACTGCCATGCCCACCTTCGGTAAGAGGCAAAATAAGTCAGCACATTTGTTCGAGGCCAGTGCAGAGGAACTGTTACCCCTCGTAGAGGAAAAGAGACGAACTCTCTCATCCTACAAGACCCTGCCCTCAGAAAGGAACCTACAGGGATCCCAACTGCCCGTAGTAGTGTTCAACAAACTGCGAGGCGTTGTGCTAACGATTACTGGCTTCGACTTTGTTCCAGCATCCAGACTGCGGCCACTGTTGGCAACATAAGAGGCATGTACGAAGGGATCAAACAGGCAACAGGCCCCACACAAAACAGGACGGCTCCTCTGTGAAGTCAGCCACTAGAGAGATCATTAAAGACCGTGATCAACAGATGAATCGCTGGGTGAAACATTACTCCGAACTCTATTCCAGAGAGAACTTGGTCAGCGTAGAGGCTTTGGATGCAATCAAATGCCTGCCCATCATAGAAGAACTTGATTTTGAACCAACTGTGGAAGAAGTTGAGAAAGCAGTGGATTCACTTTCCTCAGGGAAAGCCCCAGGAAACGACTGGATTCCGCCTGAAGTTCTCAAGTGCACTCGTGGATCACTTAAAACTGAGTTGCATGAACTTCTGTGCCAGTGCTGGAGAGAGGGCTCGGTGTCACAAGACATGAAAGATGCAAACATCATCACTCTCTACAAAAATAAAGGTGACAGAAGCGATGTCAACAACAATCGCGGCATCTCCCTTCTCAGCGTCGTTGGCAAACTCTTCGCCAGGGTCGTCTTGGTCAAGGTTCAGATTCTTGCCGAAAGAGTGTACCCGAGTCACCGTGTGGTTTCCGAGCAGAGAGGCCGACCACTGACATGGTGTTCTCCCTGAGATAGCTTCAAGAAAAGTGCAAGGAGCAGAGAAAAGCCTTGTACATCGCTCTCATTGACATTACAAAGGCCTTCGACCTCGTTAGTGGGGACGGACTCTTCAAGATTTTGGCCAAAATTGACTGTCCACTCATCCTACTCAGCATGATACAATCGTTCCACAAGGACAAGAAGGGGATAGTCGTGTACGACGTGTCAACTTCTAAACCATTCAACATCAACAGTGGTGTTAAACAGGGGTGTGTTCTTGCTCCAAGCCTATTCGGCATCTTCTTCATGATCCTCGTCCTCGTGATCCTCGCCTTTGGAACAACCACAGAAGGCATCTATCTTCGTACAAGATCTGACGGAAAGCTCTATAAACTATCCAGACATCGAGCACAGACAAAAGTACAGATGCGAATCCTCAAGAAGTTCCTCTTCGCCGACTACGCAACAATCACCACACACACAGCAGAAGGCCTGCAGCAGCTACTCAACCGCTTTGCCGCAGCCTGTTCCGCATTCGGCCTGACAATCACCCTGAAGAAGACACAGGTGATGAGACAAGATGTCAATGAGCTACCCTGTATAAATATAGCAGACTATGTGCTGGAGGCAGTTCACGAGTTTGTGTACCTGGGCTCCACAATCTCAGACACCCTTTTCCTGGACACTGAACTCAACAGACGTATCGGGAAGGCCGCAACAATACTGGCCAGGCTCACAAAGAGCGTTTGGGAAAATGTCAAACTGACAGTGCACACCAAGGCACAAGTCTACATGGCATGTGTGGTGAGTACACTTCTCTACGGCTCGGAATCCTGGACCCTGCGCTCTCGCCAGGAGAGACCTTTCACATGCGGAACCTGAGACGCATCCTTGACATCACGTGAAAGACCATGTCTCCAACAACACAGTACTCGAGAGAACAGGAGTCCCTTCAATGTTCACTCTCCTGAAGCAGAGACGCATGCGATGGCAGGGACATGTCACACGTATGGTCGATAGCCGCATACCGAAGGACCTCGTGTATGGAGAACTGGCATCAGGAAGGAGACCCACCGGAAAACCTCAGCTGCGTTTCAAAGATGCCTGAACGCGACCTCAAGCAGATGAACATCGACATCAACACTTGTGATGCAGCAGCTGCGGACAGATCGGCCAGGAGATGCAAAGTACAGAAGGGACTCCAGCAATTCGAGGATGAACTTAAGAGGCAGGCGGAGGCTAATAGACTTCAGAGGAGATCTCGACCACTGTCAGACGCGCCCGTTTGGCGTTTATCTGCGCTTGCTGCAGTCGGGACTGTGATTCTCGGGTTGGCCTTCACAGCCACAGCAGGCGCTGCATCCAACTAGACTACAACAACTAGACACCCAGGGCACAATTGCATAACCTTATGGGATTGAAGGATGCCTACTACTACTACTGCCTAAAAGTGAATGCTTTATGTGCCATATTATAATTACAGTATGGTATCCTATTAATAGTCTCATGTTCCTCCGCCAGTATAGCTAATTCATGATCATCCTTATACAAACGCTTGCCTGCAGCTAACACCATAGTCAATTTATCAGGCAGGCAAGACAATAATTCTTCTATCAGCATAAGCTGTTTAAGAGAGACAAAATCTTGCATGTTCATACTATTTAGCCACTTGTCAAAGATAGACTCTTTACACGAGCAAAATCTGTGACTGATTGATCAGGTGTGCGCTTTAAACATCTAACGTTTGTTGTAGTGCCTCTGCATTGACTTCGTACGCTTGCAAATATCCTTTTCTTTACTGTGGGGTAGTGAAAACTATCTTCAAATGGTAATGAAGCGAAAATGTCCTGGGCTTTCCCTGTCAACTTTCCCTGCATTATGGCCAACCAAGAGACCTCTGGCCATTTCAGACTAGTAGCTAACTTTGCAGAGTGCAGGAAAAATAATTCGGGGTCCTTCTCATTAAACTTGGGTAGTTCAAACCCTCTAGAAAAATAAATACCAATACCTGAAGAGCCCTTACTTCCAGCAGATGCTGCGGCTTTGAGCTTCTTCTCCTCTAGCCAAATCTGGGCCTCAGCCATCTGCTGTTTAATTAACAACTGCTTGGTTTCTTCTTCTTCTTCCCTGAATCTAGCTGCCTCTAACTCAGTTTCTCCCCTGAGTCTAGCTACTTCTAACTTAATTTCCCTCAGCTTAGTGTTTTCTTCAAATTTCTCTAGTGTTTTCAACTAAATTTCTCGAGCTCAGTTTGTCTAAACTGAAGTTCTAGTTCCTGCCTTCTGATACTAGCTGCATTCTCAGTCTCATCAGGGTATGCCTATAACACCTCGTCATCTAACATACCATCTTCTATCAGATGTAAAAATATGGTTCTCAACAATTTATTTTTAGTCATTCTAGGTCCAACATCTATCTCTAGGACCTTACCCATACAAATAAGAAACGACTTAGTCAAGATCTCAATTTTCTACACTAATGGCTTCTGCAAAATCTCTTACTTCTTGCACCATCTTGTTATCTTGTCACCTCCGTGTCACATAAAAACAAAAGGATGTCACTCACGATCGTGTTCAAATAGAAAACTGCAATGGAGTTATACAGTAACAAAAATAATCCTAACCCTTGGATTTCAACAGAAATGATCTTGAGCAAAGGATTGGCATGATAATTATTCTGAATAGCAGGTAATCATTTTACTTATGAACAATCATCACAGACAGGAACCCAATTTTTCTCTCTGTCGTGCCCACATGCTCCACAGCATCGCTCGTAATAATAATAATGTGGTAAAAAACTATATATTACCACCAAGCCTTCAATTAAGTCTAGGGGAAAGATACACAAAATAAATAAAAACAACCAGTTTACTGGGGCCTATAACATAGGGCACCGGAAATAAGCAAAAGAACAAAAACTAAGTTCTCTACAACTCATACTATTTCACCTTAAACAATCTTCACTCCATTTCTTGGGAATCATTATCAACATGCACTGTACTGCACCACCTCTCTGAACTAGCTGTCCTTAGGTTCTATCCTAGTGCAGTCGTAAACTAGCTAAAGCATGCTTATAAACAAATATTACAGAATGGTGGTGTCACAAAATATCATTAGTGGGTTCAGGAAGCCATATCATCCAGTGGTGTTTAGGAAGCCATATCATCCACTGGGGTTTAGGAAGCCATATCATCCACTGGGGTTTAGGAAGCCATATCATCCAGTGGGGTTTAGGAAGCCATATCATCCACTGGGGTTTAGGAAGCCATATCATCCAGTGGGGTTTAGGAAGCCATATCATCCACTGGGGTTTAGGAAGCCATATCATCCAGTGGGGTTTAGGAAGCCATATCATCCAGTGGGGTTTAGGAAGCCATATCATCCACTGGGGTTTAGGAAGCCATATCATCCAGTGGGGTTTAGGAAGCCATATCATCCACTGGGGTTTAGGAAGCCATATCATCCAGTGGTGTTTAGGAAGCCATATCATCCACTGGGGTTTAGGAAGCCATATCATCCAGTGGGGTTTAGGAAGCCATATCATCCACTGGGGTTTAGGAAGCCATATCATCCACTGGGGTTTAGGAAGCCATATCATCCAGTGGGGTTTAGGAAGCCATATCATCCACTGGGGTTTAGGAAGCCATATCAAATGGTGCACATCGGTAAAACTGATCCAGTATACATCAATACATGTACATACTATATGTTACAAGCAATTAAACCAAAAAAAATGTAGTCCCAATATACAAGAAGGGTGACAGGCAGGAGGCATTGAACAACAAGTCCCTAACTTGTTTTCCATGCAAGATGATGGAGAAGATTGTGAGAAAAAACCTAGTAGATCATCTGGAGTAAAAGGACTTTGTAACACAAGATAAGCATGGGTTCAGAGATGCAAATCATGCCTAACAGGTTTAATTTAGTTCTATGACCAGGCAACAAAAATTAGGCAAGAGAGTGAGGGCTGGGTAGACTGCATATTTCTGGACGGCCAGAAAGCCTTTGACACATTATCACAAAAGAGACAAGTGCACAAACTGAAGATGCAGGCAGGAGTGAAAGGGAAGGTACTCCACTGGATAAGGAAGTACCTAAACAACAGGACACAGCGCGTCACTGTGAGGGGTGAGGTCTCGGAGTGGCGGGGAGTCACCAGTGGAGTCCCACAGGGCTTAGTCCTTGGACCTATACTGTTTCTGATACACGTAAATGATCTCCAAGAAGGAATTGTCTTATTCCTCTCAATGTTTTCTGATGATGCAAATATTATGAGAAGGATCAAGACAGATGAAAATAGTATTAGGCTTCAAGATGACCTAGACAAGCTGAAGGAATGGTCCAACAAGTGGCTACTAAAGTTCAACCCAAGTAAATGTAAGGTAATGAAACTAGGAGGAGGAGGAGGAACTAGAAGGCCAGACACTGGATACCGAATGGGAAAAGAAGTCCTTCACGAAACGGACAGAGTAAGATATAGGAGTTGATATCACTAAAAACCTGTCTCCTGAAGCCCACATCAAAAGAATATCATCAGCGGCCTATGCGAGGCGGGCTAATATCAGAACTGCTTTCAGAAACCTGTGTAAGGATTCCTTCAGAACCTTGTATACCATATATGTAAGACCAAACCTGGAGTATGCAACCACAGCATGGAGCCCGTATCTAGTCAAGTAGAAGACGAAGCTGGAAAATTTCAGATGTATGCCAATAGGCAAGTTCCAGAACTAAGAGGCATGAGTTATGAGGACAGGCTGCGTGAACTGCACCTCACGTCGCTGGAAGACAGAAGAGCTCGGGGAGACATGATCACCACATACAAAGTTCTCAGGGGAGTTGACAGGGTAGACAAGGATGGATTATTTAACACGTGTGATACACGCACAAGGGGACACAGGTGGAAGCTGAGTACCGGAGCCACAGAGACATTAGAAAGACCTTTTTCATTGTCAGAGTAGTTAACAGATGGAATGCGCTAGGAAGTGATGTGGTGGAGGCTGAATCCATACACAGTTTCACGTGTAGATATGATAGAACCGAGTAGGTTCAGGAATCTGTACATCAGTTGATTGACGGTTGAGAGGCGGGACCAAAGAGCCAAAGCTCAACCCCCGCAAGCACAAATAGGTGAGTACACACACACACACACAGACACACACAAATGTGTGTGTGTGTGGAATGCATTGACAAATACATTGCATTGACAAAAGTGTGCAATGACAAATGGAATGCATTAGGAAGTGATGTGGTGGAGGTTGACTCCATACACAGTTTCAAGTATAGATATGATAGAGCCCGATAGGCTCAGGAATCTGTACACCTGTTGATTGACGGTTGAGAGGAGGGACCAAAGAGCCAGAGCTCAACCCCCGCAAACACAACTAGGTGAGTACACACACACACACACACACAACCTGCTCCTGGACCCGCCACCCCCATATGACTTTTACTTTACCTTTTTCAGAGCCTTTTTTCCTTTTACATTATATTTTATTTAAACATTGTTAACCACGAGAAGAAAAATAAAAAAATATTAATCCAGAAAATTCACAATAGATGACTTAAGACCATTTGTCGTTCACTGGGAGCTTGGGAAGTGTCGCCTTATGCCGGATTTTATTTTTCCTTCTGTTAAGCAGCTGTTGTCGGAGAGCGGTCTGTCTTCCTCTCTGGTCTCAGTGAGTGTTCCGGGACTGCTGGCTTCACGTTAACCTATGACGTCGACGTGTATTGACAATATTATCTCAAAACTGAAGATCTCTTTATTTTCCCCTCTGGACAAATCCCGTCTTTTGGGACTGCTCCAGTGATTTTCACCTAAGACGTCGATGTACTTCATCACTGTATCCCATACAGTGTAGAGAGGTTTCTTCATTTCTCTGTTCCCAGTCAGTGTTCTGGGACTACTGTCCTTGAGAGCATCTATGACGTAGATGTACATATTTTCCACTTCGTCTCAGACTGAGTACAACGATCCTGGACATGTCATTCCTAGTAGTCATCCAGCAGTCTCAGGAGACTATTAACTTCCGCTCTGGTTGGCACGTCCAGGATCTTTACCTAAGACATACCTAAGACGTCGACGTACATCATCTCCACTGTATCCCCTACAGTGTACAGAGGTCTCTTTGTTCCTCTGTTCCAAGTCAGCGTTCCGGGACTACTGACCTTGGGAGCATCTACGACGTCGACGTACATCATCTCCACTGTATCCCCTACAGTGTAGAGAGGTCTCCTTGTTCCTCTGTTCTCAGTCAGTGTTCCGGGACTACTGTCCTTGGGAGCATCTACTACGTAGTTGTACATATTTTCATGTTGGTTTTCAACGGTGTAGAACGATCCGGGACGTGTCATACTGGCCAGAGATGAGGCACCTAATACGTTTCCTTACAAGATAACAAACGAAATTTCCTGTAGTAATTATAAAAATATTTTATGTACAATGTATTAACACTGTCTTTAAACATTTGTTAATATCCAACATAGAGGGAAATTTAGTCAACACAGAACTGGGACGTGACGTCATCAGGGACGCTGAGAATATACGATAAAGTGATTATCAGGGAAAAGTGCTAAACCAGTACTTATGACAGGAGAGAAGGTAATATAATACCACTGATGACAGGAGAGAAGATAAGATGATATCAGTGATGACAAGGGACACGGTAGGATAATACCGGTGATGATAGGAGAGAAGGTAACATAATACGAGAGTGACAGTAGACAAGGTAATACCAGTGAAGAAAGGAGAGAAGGTATGATAATACCAGTTATGCCAGTTAAGTAGGTAAAATAATACCAGTGATGACATTAGAGAACGTAAGATAATATCAGTGATGACAGTAAAGTATGAAAGATGATATCATTGATGACAGAGGAGTAGGTAAGAAAATGCCAGTGATGACAGAGGAGTAGGTAAGAAAATGCCAGTGATGACATGGAAGAACGTAAGATAATACCAGCGATGCCCTAAAGTAGGTAAGATAATACCAGTGATGACAGGAAAGTAGGCAATATAATACCAGTGATGAGAGGCGAGAAGATAAAACCAGTGATGACAGGAGAGAAGGTAAGATAATACCAGTGAAGAAAGAAGAGTAGGTAAGATAATACCAGTGAAGAAAGAAAGTAAGATAATACCAGTGATGACATGAAAGAACGTAAGATAATAACAGTGATGACAGGAGAGAAGGTAATATAATACCAGTGATATCAGAAAAGTAGTTAGGATAATACCAGTGATGATCGTAAAGTAGGTAAGATAATACCAGTGATGACAGAAGAGAAGGTAAGATAATACCAGTAATGACATGAGGGTGGGTAAGATAATACCAGTGATGGCAGGAGAATATGTAAGATAATAGCAGTGATATCAGGAGAGAATGTAAGATAATACCAGTGATGGAATGAGAGAACGTAAGATAATACCAGTGACGACAAAAGAGAAAGTAAGATAATACCAGCGATGACAGGAGGGTGGGTAGGATAATACGAGTGATGACAGGAGAATAGGTAAGATAATACAAGTGATGACAGGAGGGTAGGTAAGATAATACTAGTGATGATAGTAGAGTAAGTAAGATAATACCAGTGATGACAGGAGAGAAAGAAAGATAATACCAGTGATGACAGTAGATTAGCGAAGATAATACTAGTGATGACAGTACAGTAGGTAAGATAATACCAGTGATGACAGTACAGTAGGTAAGATAATAACAGTGATGACAGTACAGTAGGTAAGATAATAACAGTGATGGCTGGAGAGAAGGTAAGATAATACCAGTGATATCAGGAAAGTAGGTAAGATAATACCAGTGATGAGAGGCGAGAAGGTAAGATAATACCAGTGATGACAGGAGAGAAGGTAAGATAATACCAGTGATGACAGTAGAGTAGGTAAGAATACAAGTGGTGACAGGAGAGAAGGTAAGAAAATACTAGTGATGACAGGAGAGAAGGTAAGATAATACCAGTGATGACAGGAGAGTAGGTAAGAAAAAACAAGTTATGACAGGAGAGAAAGAAAGAAAATACCAGTGATGACAGGAAAGTTGGTAAGATAATACCAGTGACGACAGGAGAGTTGGAAAGATAATGCCAGTGATGACAGGAGAGTAGTTAAGATAATACCAGTGACGATAGGAGAGTTGGTAAGATAATACCAGTGTTGACAGAAGTGTAGGTAAGATAATAACAATGATGACATGAAAGATGTTAAGATAATACCAGTGATGACAGTAGAGTAGGTAAGATAATACCAGTGATGACAGGAGAAAAGGTAAGATAATATCAGTAATGACAGGAAAGATAATAAGATAATACCAGTGATGAAAGTAGAGTAGGTAAGATAACACCAGTGATGAAGTAGAGTAGGTATGATAAAACCAGTGATGACAGGAGAGTTGATAAGAAAATACCATTGATGACAGTATAGCAGTTAAGATAATACCAGTGATGACAGTAAAGATGGGAAGGTAATACCAGTGCTGACATGAGAGAATGTAAGATAATACCTGTGATGACAGGACAGAAGATAAGATAATATCAATGATGACAGGACAGACGGTAGGATAATACCAGTGATGACAGGAGAGAAGGTAAGATAATACCAGTGAAGTCAGAAGAGTAGGTTAGATAATACCAGTGAAGACAGAAAAGATAATACCAGTGATGAAATGAAAGAACGTAAGATAATACCAGTGATGACAGGAGAGAAGGTAAGTTAATACCAGTGATGACAAGAGAATAAGTAAGAAAATACCGGTGATGACAGTAGAGTAGGTAAGATAATACCAGTGATGACAGAAGAGAAGGTAAGATAATACCAGTAATGACATGAGGGTGGGAAAGATAATACCAGTGATGACATGAAAGTAGGTAAGATTATACCAGTGATGGCAGAAGAATAGGTAAGATAATAGCAGTGATTTCAGGAGAGAATGTAAGATAATACCAGTGATGGAACGAGAGAACGTAAGATAATACCAGTGACGACAAAAGAGAAGGTAAGATAATACCAGCGATGGTAGGAGGGTGGGTAGTATAATACCAGTGATGACAGGAGAGTAGGTAAGATAATACCAGTGATGACTGGAGAATAGGTAAGATAATACAAGTGATGACAGGAGAGAAGGTAAGATAATACCAGTGATGACAGGAGGGTAGGTAAGATAATACCAGTGATGACAGGAGAGAAGATAAGATAATACCAGTGATGACAGGAGAGTTGGTAAGATAATACCTGTGATGACAGGAGAGTAGGTAAGATAATACCAGTGATGACAGGAAAGATTGTAAGATAATACTAGTGATAACAGTAGAATAGGTAAAATAATACTTGTGATGACAGTAGAGTAAGTAAGATAATACCAGTGATGACAGGAGAGAAAGAAAGATAATACTAGTGATGACAGTAGAGTAAGTAAGATAATACCAGTGATGACAAGAGAGAAGGTAAGATAATACTAGTGATGACAGTAGATTAGGGAAGATAATACTAGTGATGACAGTAGAGTAAGAAAGATAATGCCAGTGATGACAGGAGAGAAGGTAAGATAATACTAGTGATGATAGTAGAGTAGCTATGATAATACCAGTGATGAGAGTAGAGAAGGTAAGATAATACCAGTGATGACAGATTGGTAGGAAAGATAACACCAGTGATGACATGAACGTACGTAAGATAATACCGGTGATGACATGAAAGAACGAAAGATAATACCAGTGATGAATTGAAAGTACGTAAGATAATACCAGTGATGCCCAAAAGTAGGTAAGATAATACCAGTGATGACAGGAGAGAAGGTTATATATTACCAGTGATATCAGGAAAGTAGGTAAGGTAATACCAGTGATGATTGTACAGTAGGTAAGATAATATCAGTGATGGCAGGCGAGACGGTAAGATAATACCAGTTGTGACAGGAGAGAAGGAAAGTTAGTACCAGCGATGGCAGGAGAGAAAGTAAGATATTACCAGTGATGACAGGGGGGCGGATAAGATAATACCAGTGATGGCAGGAGAGTAGGTAAGATAATACCAGTGATGACAGGGGGGCTGGTAAGATAATACCAGTGATTTCAGGAGAGAAGGTAAGATAATACCAGTGACGAACGAGAGAACGTAAGATAATACCAATGATGACAGTAGCGTAGGTAAAATAATACCAGTGATGACAGTAGAGGACGTAAGATAATACCAGTTATGACAGTAGAGAAAGTAAGATAATACCAGTGATGACAGGTGGTTGGGTAGGATAATACCAGTGATGACAGGAGAGAAGGTAAGATAATACTAGTGATGACAGGAGGGTAGGTAAGATAATGCCAGTGATAACAGTAGAATAGGTAAGATAAAACCAGTGATGACAGGAGAAAAGATAAGATAATACCAGTGATGACAGGAGAGTTGGTAAGATAATATCTGTGATGATAGGAGAGTAGGTAAGATTCTACCAGTGATGACAGGAAAGATGGTAAGATAATCCCAGTGATGACAGTAGATTAGGTAAGATAATATTAGTGATGACAGTAGATTAGGTAAGATAATACTAGTGATGACAGTAGAGTAAGATAATACCAGTGACGACAGGAGAGAAGGTAATATAATACTAGTGATGACAGTAGAGTAAGATAATACCAGTGATGACAGGAGAGAAGGTAATATAATACTAGTGATGACAGTAGAGTAAGATAATACCAGTGATGACAGGAGAGAAGGTAAGATAATACTAGTGATGACAGTAGAGTAGCTACGATAATACTATTGATGAGAGTAGAGTAGGTAAAATAATAACAGTGATGACTGGAGAGTAGCTACGATAATACCAGTGTTGACACGGATGTAGGTAAGATAATACCAGTGATGACAGTTAAGAAGGTAAGAAAATACCAGTGATGACAGGAGAGAAGGTAAGATAATACTTGTTGGAAATTTCCAACACTAATACACTACTATTGTATTATAATAAATCATTATTATTATATACTAACTACAGTAGTCACTAAATTTACTAACAGTAGTGTTAACATAAACTAACCATTGTATCTGCGTATTAATGCTAGAATTCTTACAAAATAAAGCACAAATATTGCGTCAGATATTGTCTAGTTAAACACATTTATTACCAATGCGCTAGAGAATTGAATGTGGTTCTCTAAAATCATCAGTATTCCGTGTGATAATTATTTACGGATAACATAACTCCCAAATAATTCTAAATCGAGAGTTTTTAGTTACAATTGTTAACAAGTAATAGTTTTTCTGTCACGCGTGAATGCCATGGAGAAAACTAAAATCTTCTCCATTTCTCGTTTACCACCATAAGACGAGAAAGCAATAATATTTAAATCCCTAGAATCACAACCCAGTCCTTATTAAAGTATTTCAACCACGATTGCGCGACATAGTATTATTCGTGATAAATAATTTCGGTGGTGAATGCGGGACGCGGGTTGGAGGAGGAAGGAGACGCCATTGTGTTGCGGAGCGAGCAGCCAGCGTGCGTACTTGGACAGAGGAAAGTCGCGGCGTCAGAGTCTGAGACACGTGGCGTTGGGGGATTATCAGCAAGAATTACACTGATACCTAACTAATAACGAATAATTATTCTTCCACGTGCTCCATAGTACTCGGTCAATCAATAACGCGTCGAGAATCAAGCCAAACTCTCAAACACGTGTACAACACCTGGAAGTTTGAGACTGAGACGCGATATCGGCAGACTTCAGCAATTACTGCGCTCATGCTAAGTATATTTTCTTTCTTGATGCATCATTAGAGATTGTATATTTCGTGGGTAGTCTGTCGTTATATAGTGGGACGACAACAAATCCAACGTTAGTACCGCATTAATATTTCTTCTCTATTTTCATAAATATTGAGATTTAAGTAGCCTAGTTCAATGCTACGTAATATCCTTTAAATTACAGCTCGTATGTGAGGAGTCAACGAGTCGTTAACTACATTCGTGTTATTCATCTCTAATGGCTTCTATGTGGAGATCCTGAGATCACGAGGACGAAGCACGAACGATGTCATAGAAATCGTCTTAAAGCTAAGACTTTTTGTATACATTTAATTATTCCATTTTATTATACAAATCCAAAATATTATCATATCGAATATTTTACCATTTGATTATTGGAAGTTAATGTGTTTACTTGGATGATTGCTCTTTAATTTTAATAATCATTAATATTCACTATTTGAATTTACCTATTGATTCTGTAATATTTTAGGTCATAATATTATTTACTCAACAATGAACTGGTGACGAACCACACTAGTTCCTAGACGTATATGAAGTTCTAGCAATACCCCCCCAATGTAGGTGTTTGAGGCTCTGACTTTAGTTAATTAATCATACAGTCCATTATTTATTTAAGTGATTATTCTTTCTAATACCTATCCATAGACACTGGTTCTTCTTGTGTTTTCTAATGATCACTTTTTATTAATTTCCCTCTTTACTCAAAAGTGGGTGGTCCTTCGTTATTAAATTAAATAATTAAATAATTAAATAATTGAGTCAAGCCCCAGATATCCCACAATACTAGTGAAGACAGTAGATTAGGTAAGATAATACTAGTGATGACAGTAGAGTAATTAAGATAATAACAGTGATGACAGAAGAGAAGGTAAGATAATACTAGTGATCACAGTAGAGTAGCAACGATAATACCAGTGATGAGAGTAGAGTAGGTAAAATTATACCAGTGATGACAGGAGAGTAGGTAAGATAAAACCTGTGATGACTGGAGAGTAGCTACGATAATACCAGTGTTGACAGGAATGTAGGTAAGACCATACCAGTGATGACAGGAGAGAAGGTAAGATAATCCTAGTGTTGACAGTAGAGTAGCTATGATAATACCAGTGATGACAGAAGAGTAGGTAAGATAACAACAGTTATGACATGAAAGAACTTAAGATAATACCATTGATGATATGAAAGAACGTAAGATAATACAAGTGATGACATGAAAGAACGTAAGATAATACCAGTCATGCCCAAAAGTAGGTAAGATAATACCAGTGATGACAGGAGAGAAGGTAATATAATACCTGTGATATCAGGAAAGTAGGTAAGATAACACCAGCGTTGATAGTACTGTAGGTATGGTAATACCAGTGATGACAGGAGAATAAGGAAGATAATACCAGTGATGACAGTAGAATAGGTAAGATAATACCAGTGATGACAGAAGAGAAGGTAAGATAATACAAGTGATGACAGAAAAGAAAGATAATACCAGTGATGACATGAAAGAAAGTTAGTTACTACCAGTGATGACAGGAGAGAAGGTAATATAATACCAGTGACATTAGGAAAGTAGGTAAGATAATACCAGTGATGATAGTAAAGTAGGTAAGATAATACCAGTGATGACAGGCAAGAAGGTAAGATAATACTAGTGATGACAGGAGAGAAGGTAAGTTAATACCAGCGATGGCAGGCGAATAAGTAAGATAATACCAGTGATGACAGTAGAATAGGTAAGATAATACCAGTAATGACATGAGGGTGGGAAAGATAATACCAGTGATGACAGGAGAGAAGATAAGGTAATACCAGTGATGATAGGAGAGTAGGTAAGATAATACCAGTGATGACAGGAAAGATGTTAAGATAAAAACAGTGATTACAGTAGATTAGGTAAAATAATACTAGTGATGACAGTAGAGTAAGTAAGATAATACCAGTGATTACAGGAGAGAAGGAAAGATAATACTAGTGATGACAGTAGATTAGATTAGATAATACTAGTGATGCCAGTAGATTAGGTAAGATAATACTAGTGATGACAGTAGACTAGGTAAGATAATACTAGTGATGACAGCAGAAAAGGAAAGATAATACTAGTGATGAGAGTAAAGTACGTAAAATAGTACCAGTGATGGCAGAAAAGTAGGTAAGATAATAACTGTGATGACAGTAGATTAGGTAAGATAATACTAGTGATAACAGTAGAGTAAGTAAGATAATACCAGTGATGACATGAGAGAAGGTAAGATAATACTAGTGATGATAGTAGAGTAGCTACGATAATACCAGTGATGAGAGTAGAGTAGGTAAGACAATACCAGTGATGAAAGAAGAGTAGGAAAGATACCAGTGATGACATGAACGAACGTAAGATAATGCCGGTGATGACATGAAGAACGTAAGATAATACCAGTGATGACATGAAAGTACGTAAGATAATACCAGTGATGCCCAAAAGTAGGTAAGATAATACCAGTGATGACAGGAAAGATGGTAAGATAATACTAGTGATGAAAGTAGATTAGGTAACATAATACTAGTGATAACAGTAGTGTAAGTAAGATAATACCAGTGATGACTGGAAAGAAGGTAAGATAATACTAGTGATGACAGTAGATTAGGTAAGATAATACTATTGATGAGAACAGGGTAGGTAAAATAATACCAGTGAAGACAGTAGACTAGGTAAGATAATACTGGTGAAGACAGTAGAGTAATTAAGATAATAACAGTGATGACAGGATAGAAGGTAAGATATTACTAGTGATGACAGTAGAGTAGCTACCATAATACCAGTGATGAGAGTAGAGTAGGTAAGATAATACCAGTGATGACATGAAAGAACGTAAGATAATACCAGTGATGCCCAAAAGTAGGTAAAATAATACCAGTGATGACAGTAGAGAACGTAATATAATACTAGTGAAATCAGGAAAGTTGGTAATATAATACCAGTGATGACAGGCGAGAAGGTAGGATGATACCAGTTATGACAGGAGAGAAGGTAAGTTAGTAACAGCGATGGCAGGAGAGAAAGTAAGATAATACCAGTGATGACAGTTTAGTAGGCAAGATAATACCAGTGATGACAGAAAAGAAGGTAAGATAATACCAGTGATGACAGAAGAGAAGGTAAGATAATACCAGTGATGACATGAGGGTGGGTAAGATAAAACCAATGATGACATAAGAGTAGGTAAGATAATACCACTAATGACAGGAGAATAGGTAAGATAATAGCAGTGATTTCAGGAGAGAAGGTAAGATAATACCAGTAATGAACGAGAGAACGTAAGATAATACCAATGATGACAGTAGAGTAGGCAAGATAATACCAGTGATGACAGTAGAGTAGGTAAGATAATACCAGTGATGACAGTAGAGAAGGTAAGATAATACCTGTAATGACAGGAGAGAAAGTAAGTTAATAACAGTAACAGTGGTAGCTCTGGTAGTGATAGTAAAGGTAGTAAAATTGACAGTGTTTGCGATGGTAGTGATTGTTGCGAAAGTACCAGTGGCAGTGGTAGCTCTGTTAGTGATGATAGGGGTATTACCAGTGACATTGATAACTATGGTAATGATGGTTGGGGTCGTCCCAGAGACATTGGTTGTTCTGGTTGTGATTTAGAGGTAGTACCGGTGACAGTGGAAGTTCCGGTAGTGATGGTAGGGGTAGTACCGGTGACAGTGGAAGTACCGGTAGTGATGGTAGGGGTAGTACCGGTGACAGTGGAAGTACCGGTAGTGATGGTAGGGGTAGTACCGGTGACAGTGGAAGTACCGGTAGTGATGGTAGGGGTAGTACCGGTGACAGTGGAAGTACCGGTAGTGATGGTAGGGGTAGTACCGGTGACAGTGGAAGCTCTGGTAGTGATGTTTGGGTTGTATCAGTGCCAGTGGTAGCTCTGGTAATGAAGGTTGGGGGTAGTACCAGAGACAGTGGTAGTGATTAATGGGGTAGTAATAGTGGTTGCTCTGTTAATGATATTTGGGGTTGTGCCAGTGATAGTTCATTTTCGAGAATGTAGAACAGAAATATTTAAACTTATGTTAATGAACAATTAATAGCAATACTTCACTTCTCATATTCCAAATGACTGCGGGCAAAAATCCAGAACGTCTTCGCCACTAAGTAATACTGTGTTCGCTTACTATTAAAAACTACAACTTGCATGACCATTAATATTTTCAGTTTCCAGACACTTTTATCCTTTTACAAAGTTTAACAAACTAAGATTTTTTTCTGAATTGTTAATAAGAGAGGATTGTCATGTAATTACCAGACACTTATTCACTTAACAGATTTGTTAAGTCGCTGTGAAATATAATAATTGACACTGATAATGTATTACGTAAAACTACTTTTAATATAAAATTATTTATTTTAAAACTGCGAGTGGCCCAATTGGTGGTTATGGTTGCTGGTAATGGTCGAAGTGGAAGTCATGGGTTCTGGTAGTGGCCAAAGAGGTGATGATGGGTGCCAGTAGTGACCCAAGTGGAGGAAATGGGTACTGGTAATAGCTCAAGTGGAGGTGATGTGTAGTTGTATTGACCAAAGTGGCAGTGATGGGTGCTGGTAGTGTCCCAAGTGTAGGTGATGGGTGCGCGTATTTTCGCAAGTGTTGGTGATAGGTGTTGGTAGTGGCCAATTGGAGGTGGTGGGTGCCGGTAGTGGCCTAAGTGTAGGTGATGGGTACTGGTAGTGGCCCAAGTGGAGGTGATGGGTACAGATAGTGGCCCAAGTGGAGGTGATGGGTACAGATAGTGGCCCAAGTGTAGGTGATGGGTACAGATAGTGGCCCAAGTGGAGGTGATGGGTACAGATAGAGGCCCAAGTGGAGGTGATGGGTACAGATAGTGGCCCAAGTGGAGGTGATGGGTACAGATAGTGGCCCAAGTGGAGGTGATGGGTAGTGGTATTGGCCTAAGTTGAGGTGATTGGTTCTGATAGTGGCCTAAGAAAAGGTAATGGGTTAAGGTAGAAGCTCAAGTGTAGATGATGGCTGCAGGTAGTGGCCCACGTGAAGGTGATGGGTGCTGATAGTGTCTCAGATGGAGGTGATATCTTGAGGTTATCTTGAAATGATTTCGGGGCTTTAGTGTCCCCGCGGCCCGGTCCTCGACCAGGCCTCCACCCCCAGGAAGCAGCCCGTGACAGCTGACTAACACCCAGGTACCTGTTTTACTACTAGGTAACAGGGGCATAGGGTAAAAGAAACTCTGCCCATTGTTTCTCGCCAGCGCACGGGATCGAACTCGGGACCACAGGATCATAAGTACAGCGTGCTGTCTGCTCGGCCGACCAGCTCCCCTGATGTGTACAGTTAGTGAGTCAGTTGGAGCAGATGGGAGCAGGTAGCAGTAACACTGACAGAAGTAGTTGTGGTAGCGATGGTTAGGGTGGTATCAATGACAGCGTTAGCTCTGGTAGTCTGGATTGAGGTATTACCAGTGACAGCGGTAGGGATGGAAGGGGTTGTAACATTGTAAGTGGTAGTGATTGTTGGGGTAGTATCAGTGCCAGTGGTAGCTGCGGCAGTGATGGCTGGGGGAGTAACAGTGATAGTTGTAGCTCTGGTAGTTATGTTTGTCGTAGTACCAGTTACAGTAGTAGCTCTGGAAGTGATTGTTCCGGTATTATCAGTGCTAGAGGTTGCTCTGGTAGTGATTCCAGGGGTAGTACCAGTGAAATTGGTAGCTCTGGTAGTAATGGTTGGGGTATTATCGGTACCAGTGGTAGCTCTGGTAGTAATAGTTGGGGTTATACCAGTGCCAGTGGTAGCTCTAGTAGTGATATCAGGGGTAGTAACAGTGACAATGGAAGTTCTAGTAGTGTATTTGGGGGAAATTCAGTGACGACGGGCGCTCTGGTAGTGATTGTAGGGGTAGTACTATTGACAGTGGTAGCTGTGGTAGTGATAATTGTGGTAGTACCAGTGAGAGTCGTAGTGATTGTAGGGGTGGCAACAGTGACAGTGGGAGCTCTGGTAGTCATGGTTGTGGTAGTACCAATGACAGTTTTACTTATGGAAGGGTTAGTAACAGTGACAGTGGTAGCTCTGGTAGTGATAGTAGGAGTAGTACCATTGACAGTAGTAGCGCTGGTAGTGATTGTTGCGAAAGTATCAGTGCCAGTGGTAGCTCTGTTAGTAATGATAGGGGGTATGACCAGTGACGTTGATAGCTATGCTAATGATAGCTGGGGTTATAACAGAGACAGTGCAGTTCTGGTTGTGATGGTAGGGGTAGTACCGGTGACAGTGGAAGCTCCGGTAGTGATGGGTGAGGGAAGTAAAAGTGACAGTGGTAGTGATGGTTGGGGTTGAAACAGTAACATAGGCATTGATGGTAGGGGTAGTACTAGTGTCAGTGATAGCTCTGATAGTGATGGTTGGCGGGGGGGGGGAGGGGTAGTACCAGTGACAGTGGTAGCTCTGGTAGTGTTAGTTGGGGTCGTACCAGTGATAGTTCATTTTCTAAATTGTATAATAAAAACATTTTTACCTATTTATATGATACGAAATTATATTATTACCTAATGTTTTATATTCGAAATGACTGTGGAGACAAATCCAGATTTTCTTCGCCGCCAAGTAATACTGTGTTGGAAAACTATTAAAAACTACAATTTGACTGACGATTAATATTTTCCATTTCCAGACACTTTTATCATTTTATAAAGTTAAACAAACTAAGATTTTTATCTGTATTACTAATAAGAGAGGATTGTCATGTAATTACCTGACACTTATTCACTTAACAGATTTGTTAAGTCGATGTGATATATAATAATTGCTTCTAATAATGTATTACATAAAACTATTTATAATATAAAAATATTTATTTTATAACTAGTTATGACCCAATTGATGATAATGGGTGCTGGTAGTGGCCCAAGTGTAGGTGATGGGTGCTGGTAGTGGCCCAATTGGAGGTGATGGGTGCTGGTAGTGTCCCAAGTGTAGGTGATGGGTGCTGGTAGTGGCCCAATTGGAGGTGATGGGTGCTGGTAGTGTCCCAATTGGAGGTGATGGGTGCTGGTAGTGTCCCAAGTGTAGGTGATGGGTGCAGGTAGTGTCCCAAGTGTAGGTGAATGGTGCTGGTAGTGTCCCAAGTGTAAGTGATGGGTGTTGGTAGTGGCCCAATTGGAGGTGATGGGTGCTGGTAGTGTCCCAAGTGGAGGTGATGGGTGCAGATTGTGGCCCAAGTGGAGGTGATGGGTTCTGATAGTGGCCTAAAATAAATAAAGGCTTGAGGTAGAGGCTCAGATGCAGGTGATGGGTACAGTTAGTGGGTCAGTTGGAGCAGATAGGTGCAGGTAACTGCTACTACTGTAACACTGACAGTAGTAGCTCTGGTAGCGATGGTTAGGGTGGTATCAATGCCAGCGATAGCTCTGGCAGTCATGATTGGGGTATTTCAAGTGACAGCGGTAGGTATGGTAGGGGTAGTAATATTGATAGTGGTAGTGATAGTAGTGATGGTTTGAGTAGCATTAGTGCCAGTGGTAGCTGTGGCAGTGATGGCTGGGGCAGTACCAAGTGACAGTGGTAGGTCTTGTAGTTATGTTAGTCGTATTACCAGTGTCAGTGGTAGCTCTGGTAGTGATGCCAGGGGTCGTACCGGTGACAATGGTAGCTCTAGTAGTAATGGCTGGGGGTATTATCATTGCCAGAGGTAGCTTTGGTAGTGATGGAAAGGGTAGTAACAATGCCAGTGGAAGCTCTGGTAGTGATGGTTGGGGTAGTACCAATGCCATGGTAGCTCTAGTAGTGATATCAGGGGTTGTAATAGTGACAGTGGTAGTGGTAGTGATGGAAGGGGTAGTACCAGTGAAAGTGGGAGCTATGGTAGTGATTGTAGGGGTAGTACTATTGACAGTGGTAGCTGTGGTAGTGATAGTTGTGGTAGTAACAGTGACAGTGGTAGCTTTGGTAGTCATGGTTGTGGTAGTACTAATAACAGTTGTAGTGATGGAAGGGTTAATAACAGTAACAGTGGTAGCTCTGGTAGTGATAGTATGGCAATTGACAGTGGTAGCGATGGTAGTATTGTTGCGAAAGTACCAGTGACAGTGGTAGCTCTGTTAGCGATGATAGGGGAATTACCATTGACATTGATAGCTATGGTAGTGATGTTTGAGGTTGTATCAGTGCCAGTTGTAGCTCTAGTAGTGAGAATAGGGAGTAGTACTAGTGACTGTATAGCTCTGGTAGCGATGGTTGGGGTTGTAATAGTAACAGAGGTATTGATGGTTGAGGGAGTACTAGTGTCAGTGGTGGCTCTGGTAGGGGTAGTACCAGTGACAGTGGTAGCTCTGGTAGTGATTGTTGGGATAATCATAGTGATAGGTGGTATCGTGCCAGTGATAGTTCATTTTCTACTTTGTTGAATAGAAATATTTCAATCAATTTTAATAAACTGATAATGACATTACTTCATCTCTCATATTCCAAATGACTGCGGACAAAAATCCAGGAAGTTTTCGCGGCTAAGTAATACTGTTTAAGCTCGCTGTTAAAAACTACAACTTGCATGACGATTAATATTTTCAGTCTCCAGACACTTTTACCCTTTTACAAAGTTTAACAAACTAAGATTTTTCAGAATTGTTAATAAGAGAGGATTGTCATGTAATTACCAGACACTTATTCACTTAACAGATTTGTTAAGTCGCTGTAAAATATAATAATTGCCAGTGATAATGTATTACGTTAAACGATTTATAATGTAAACCTATTTTTTTTTTATAACTGGTAGTGGCCTACGTGGAGGTGATGGGTGCTGGTAGTGGCCAAAGAGGTGGTTATGGATGCTAGTAGTGACTCAAGTGATGGTGATGGGTGTTGGAAGTGGCCCAATTGGAGGTGGTTGGTGCTGGTAGTGACCCAAGTGAAGGTGATGTGAGTTGGTAGTTACCTAAGTGAAGGTGATGGGTGCTGGTAGATGCTGAATTGGAGGTATTGGGCGATGGTTGATGCTCAATTGGAGGTGATAGGTGCAGATATTGGCTTAAGTGAAGGTGATGGGTGCTGATATTGGCCCAAGATGAGGTGATGGGTTCTAATAGTGGCCTAAGAGAAGGTAATGGGTTGAGGTAAAGGCTCGAGTGTAGGTGATGGGTGCAGGTAGTGGTCCACGTGAAGGTGATGGGTACAGTTAGTGGGTCAGTTGGAGGTAATAGGTGCAGGTAGCAGTAACACTGACAGTAGTAGCTGTGGTAGCGATGGTTAGGGTGGTATCAATGCCAGCTTTAGCTCCGGTAGTCATGATTGGGATATTACCAGTGACAGCGGTAGGGATGATAAGGGTAGAAACATTGAAAGTGGTAGTGATAGTAACGATGGTAGGAGTAGTATCAGTGCCAGTGGTAACTGGGGCAGTACCAGTGACAGTGGAAGCTCTGGTAGTTATGTTAGTCGTAGTACCAGTGACAATGGTACCTCTGGTATTAATGGTTGGGGTATTATCAGTGCCAGTGGTAGCTCTGGTAGTCATGGTTGTGGTAGTACCATTAACAGTTGTAGTGATGGAAGGGTTAATAACAGTAACAGTGGTAGCTTTGGTAGTGATAGCAAGGGTAGTACCATTAACAGTGGTAGCTCTGGTAGTGATTGTTGTGACAGTACCAGTGAGAGTGGTAGGTGTGTTAATGATGATAGAGGTATTACCAGTGACACTGATAGCTATGATAGTGATGATGGGTTCATACCTGAGACAGTGGAAGTTCTGGTTGTGATGGTAGGGATAGTACCGGTGACCGTGGTAGCTCCGGTAGTGATGGTAAGGGTAGTACCGGTGACCGTGGTAGCTCCGGTAGTGATGGTAAGGGTAGTACCGGTGACCGTGGTAGCTCCAGTAGTGATGGTAAGGGTAGTACCGGTGACAGTGGAAGCTCCGGTAGTGATGGTAAGGGTAGTACCGGTGACCGTGGTAGCTCCGGTAGTGATGGTAAGGGTAGTACCGGTGACCGTGGTAGCTCCGGTAGTGATGGTAAGGGTAGTACCGGTGACAGTGGAAGCTCCGGTAGTGATGGTAAGGGTAGTACCGGTGACCGTGGTAGCTCCGGTAGTGATGGTAAGGGTAGTACCGGTGACCGTGGTAGCTCCGGTAGTGATGGTAAGGGTAGTACCGGTGACCGTGGTAGCTTGGTTGTAGTGACCCAAGTGGAGGTAATGGGGTGCTGGTAATAGCTCAATTGGAGGTGATTCGTTATCTTCAGATGATTTCGGGGCTTTTTTTTTAGTGTCCCCGCGGCCATGTCCTAGACCAGGCCTCTACCCCCAGGAAGCAGCCCGTGACAGCTGACTAACACCCAGGAAGCAGCCCGTGACAGCTGCCTAACACCCAGGACCTATTTTACTGCTAGGTAACAGGGGCATAGGGTGAAAGAAACTCTGCCCATTATTTTTCCCCGGCGCCTGGGATCGAACCCAGGACCACAGGATCACAAGTACCGCGTGCTGTCCGCTCGGCCGACCGGCTCCCATGGGATGCTGGTAGTGATAGGTGCTGGTAGTGATGGGTGCTGGTAGAGATGGGTGCTGGTAGTGGCCAAGAAGGTGATGATGGGTGCTGGTAGTGTCCCAAGTGTTGGTGATGGGAGTTGGAAGTGGCCCAATTGGAGGTGGTAGGTGCTGGTAGTGATCTACGTGAAGGTGATGGGTGCTGGTAGAGGCTCAATTGGAGGTATTGGGTGACGGTAGAGACCCAAGTGGAGGTGATGGGGTGCAGATATTGGCTCAAGTGAAGGTGTTGGGTGCTGATATTGGCCCAAGATGAGGTTATGGGTTCTAATAGTGGCCTAAGCGAAGGTAATGGGTTGAGGTAAAGACTCGAGTGTAGGTGATGGGTTGCAGGGAGTGGTTCACGTGAAGGTGATGGATGCTGATAGTGGCTCGGATGGAAGTGATGGGTGCAGATAGTGGCCCAAGTGGAGGTGATGGGTGCAGGTAGTAGTGACACTGACAGTAGTAGCTGTGGTAGCGATGGTTAGGGTGGTATCAATGACAGCGTTAGCTCTGGTAGTCATGATTGAGGTATTACCAGTGACAGCGGTAGGAATGGAAGGGGTTGTAACATTGTAAGTGGTAGTGAAAGTAGTGATGGTAAGAGTGGTAGCTCTTAATCACTGCCAGTGGTAGCTGTGACAGTGATGTCTGGGGCAGTACCAGTGACAGTGGAAGTTCTGGTAGTTATGTTTGTCGTTGTACCAGTGACAGTAGGAGCTCTGGTAGTGATTTTTGGGGTATTATCAGTGTCAGTGGTAGCTCTGGTAGTGATGCTAGGGGTAGTACCAGTGACAATGGTAGCTCTAGTAGTAATGACTGGGGTATTATCAGTGCCAGTGGTAGCTCTGGTAGTGATGGTAAGGGTAGTATCAATGCCAGTGGTAGCTCTAGTAGTGATATCAGGGGTAGTAACTGTGCCAGTGGAAGCTCTGGTAGTGATGGTTGGGGTAGTACCAGTGAGAATGGTAGTGATTGTAGGGGTAGTAACAGTGACAGTGGTAGCTCTAGTAGTCATGGTTGTGGTAGTACCAATGACAGTTGTAGTGATGGAAGGGTTAGTAACAGTGACAGTGGTAGTTCTGGTAGTGATAGTAGGGGTAGTACCATTGACAGTGGTAGCGCTGGTAGTGATTGTTGCGAAAGTACCAATGGCAGTGTTAGCTCTGTTAGTGATGATAGGGGGTATTACCAGTGACATTGATAGCTATGGTCGGTATAGGGGAGCCGGTCGGCCGAGCGGACAGCACGCTGGACTTGTGATCCTGTGGTCCTGGGTTCGATCCCAGGGGCCGGCGAGAAACAATGGGCAGAGTTTCTTTCACCTTATGCCCCTGTTACCTAGCAGTAAAATAGGTACCTGGGTGTTAGTCAGCTGTCATGGGATGCTTCCTGGGGGTGGAAGCCTGGTCGAGGACCGGGCCGCGGGACACTAAAGCCCCGAAATCATCTCAAGATAACCTCAAGATGGTAGTGATGGTTGGGGTCGTACCAGAGACGGTGGTAGTTCTAGAACCGGTGACAGTGGAAGCTCCGGTAGTGATGGTAGGGGTAGTACCGGTGCTAGTGGTAGCTCTGGTAGGGATAGTACCGGTGCCAGTGGTAGCTCTGGTAGGGATAGTACCGGTGCCAGTGGTAGCTCTGGTAGGGATAGTACCGGTGCCAGTGGTAGCTCTGGTAGTGATTGTAGAGGGTAGTAGCACTGAGAGTGGTAGCTCTGGTAATGTTGGTTGGGGTAGTAACAGTGACTCTGGTAGCTCTTGTAGTGATATAGTGGTAATACCAGTGACAGTGCAAGCTCTGGTAGTGATGGTTGGGGTAGTACCAGTGACAGTGGATCGTCTGATAGTGATTCTAGTGATAATAAAAGTGTGTGAGTTGATGTGTGAATTGATGGAGAGGCACAACTGCACTCATATATGATAGTGATGATTTTTTTTGTGAATGATTGCTGGCTGCCAGTAGCAGCAAGCTGTAGCTGTTGCACAAGAGGTGGAGAGAAGTTACCATGCGAGGACAGAGTTCCAGTCTTGGTGCCGCATTCGAAGAGCAGTCCTGTGGTGACTTGCAGATGTGTGGTTGGTAGAGGAGCTTGTAGTTGAAGTATACAATGATTTTGTCCTGGTTGGTAGAGGTATTGGTGTCAGATGTTGACTTGTTAACTCATAGTTCGTGCCTGTTATATATATATTGGATCAGGAGGTTCCCATTCCTCATCACGTGGTAGGTTACTAAGTATCCTGGGCCGTTGGTAATTCCTGTTGTGGATATACCGCCTGACGTTTTGTTGTAGTTACATCCTCCTTGTTCTGTGGGGCTGATCTCGTATCTCATAGTTGGTAGTGTTAAATGCCGTAAAGGGATCGTCACGATTCGGTAAGTGTTCTTCATTTTGTATAACTGCGTTACTGGGAGTTTGTGGAGGCGTCTATTCAACGGTTCTATCTTTCATTGAGTATGGAGACTGTCATTCCTAATTTTGTCGGCAAGTGTCACTCATGCTACAAATCTGAATGCTCTATTTTGAACTCTTTGAAGTTTCAACATATTTGACTGTTAGTAAGAGCAAGCGGGGTGTATGGGTATTCTAGGATTGATCGAATAAGCATTCTGTATAGGTGTAGCTTCACATGTTGTGGAGCTTGCCTGAATCGGTACAGCCGAGCTAGTAGTGCTTTGGCTAAGGCTACTTTTTTACTGATATGCTCTGTGGAATTCAAAAGTATCGATATTACATTGCCCAGAATTGTAGTGTAGTTCTTAACCTGTATTAACATGCCACCGATTTTGATGACCTCGAGTGAACTATCCCAGCTGCCCACCGAGCACAATTCAATCTAGTTAGTGTTTGTCACGATTTTTCAGTCTTGTTCCCAACTTGCTGTGGCTCCGAGTTCCTCTTTCGTCTTCCTTATGACTGACTCGTGTTTAGTTCCTTGGCCAGCAGGCATCGACGACACTACATGAATGACATTGTCCGCGAACTGAGTGATAATAGTGTCGTTATAAATAGGGCGTGGCAATCGTTACAAAGAGATTGAGGAGCAATGGGCTGATGCACGATCCCTAAAGAACTCCAGCTGTCGGGGAAAAGGCTTTAGCTTCCTTGTTGCTAAACAGTGGAATTATTGATCTTAGAATTTTTTTTTACATGTCTTAAAAGGGTCCAGTTGTGGTGTGGTGTGGATTGCAGCTTGAAGAGCAGACCATTATGCAATAAACTATCAAAGGCCTTGTTGACATCTCTGGTTGATATTAATGCTGTTTCCTGATACTGTCTGCTGCATCATAAATTATATTGATGGCATTTTGTGTTGATCTGGGATTCCTAAAACCAAACTGTTTTTCAGTATCCAGGTGGTGATACTCCATGTAGTAGTTAATACGATTTGAGAGCATTTTCTCAAAGCAATTTCCTGTCGACTCCAACAGGGAGATAGGCCTATAGTTTCCAGGGACATGTCTGCTTTTGCCTGGCATCGGAATAAAGATCATTTTGGCAGTTTTAAATGCCTGTGGGAAGTGGCCTGAGACGAGGATGGCGTTGAAGACATTGAGCAGGGACTGCAAGTTAGTTGAGAGGCAGAAGCTTCAGTTAGTTGACTGTTATTCCTGATAAACCTGGCGCTTTGTTCCTCGTTTTCTTTAATACTTCTAGCAGCTCCCGTAGGGTGATGGGTCGGGTGATCGGGTGCTCTGGGTCAAGGAGTGTGGTGTCCACTAGAGGCCTGCTAGACAGGTTCTCCACATTTTCAGCAACCCATTGGTTGACTGTACGGAGGTTGTCATTGTTGATTTGGCTATTGTTTTCTGTAAAGATTTCCTCCCAAACTAATCCCCTAAGATTAGCCTGCAGGTGTCCATCTTCCACTCTGGTGGTTATTACCCCGTTGTTGTCATCAGTATATGTATAGTTGAGATGCGACAGCGGTGTCTTTGGCGATCCTAGGAGTTGTCTGATCTTTCCCCAGAATTTGGCAGGTTCTCTCTTGTACTGGTTTGCTTGGTTGACTAGAATACCCCAAATATGACGTTTGTGTAGGAGCGTGAGACCTAAGACTTCACGTCTGAGGGACTGAATAATTTGGAAGGATGGCTGGCCTGTGTGTAGGCGCCTCACACATTCCTGCTGGTAATGCCTCATTTTGTCCTTGATCTCTCTGGTCGGTTTGTATTGCTGAATTATTCTGGTGTTAGTTAGGTCACAATTCATCATAGTTGCTTCAGTAATGAGAGAATGTATGGAGGCAATTTCTGTGTAAATGTCCTGGACCGGTTGATTGTCAAGATCAGCGGTTGGATCCGTGCCAAGGAACTCCATATATTGGCGAAGTCGAAGCGTGTTTAGTTTGGGTCTGGGGCGTCCCAGAATTCTAAAGGGAGATGCTTGGAGGTGGAGAATAACAGGTATGTGATCTGAACCCACATCATTACCTGGGAGAATTCAACTGTGAAAGATATTGCATTCAACATTCGTCAGTATAATATCAGGTTTTCCTTGCTGGTTACCTACAAATAATGACGGCTTTATATAGACTGTTACAGTGTCACCTTTCTGCTACCAAAATAAAAACATCAGAACACGTTTTATGCTTACTGGGAAATAGTTAATTCTAATGAAAACACATTGATTTTTTAAATTTTTAATGGAAACAACATTTCCATATGCATTTTAATATTATAACTAACATGAATCTCGCCTTTTCGTTTGATGTAAAAATCATCGAATTTGGTAATATATTGACGTTTTTTCACGTTTTTCCATGATGTGTGATTTTAGGCAAAAACAATCGAATTTATTAATATTTCCATACTATTTCATTTTTTCTCACAATATGGGATTTGGCAACTAACCTCGCAATTTTTGCAATGTATTGTATATTTTAACTAGTGTTCTTGCATTTGATTAATTAAAAAAAATCATCGAATTTAGAAATATATTTACTTTTTTCATATTACATTTTTGCATGTGTTTTAACCAAATATAGACAATTTGGGCAATATTTTGGTGTTTTCCCACATTTATATGAATATTTTATTTATATTTTAATGATATAAATATATATATATATATATATATATATATATATATATATATATATATATATATATATATATATATATATATATATATAAATATATATATATATATATATATATATATATATATATATATATATATATATATATATATATATATATATATATATATATATATATATATATATGACAATGTCATACCACGGAGGAAAAAAAAATGAAACAGGAATTTCCTTTAAGGAAAATTAAAGGAAATTCCTGTTTCATTTTTTTTTTCCTCCGTGGTCTGACATTGTCACATTTTTAAACACGTGTTTATTTTCGTGATATACACACACACACACACACACATATATATATATATATATATATATATATATATATATATATATATATATATATATATATATATATATATATATATATATATATATTGTTTTTATATTTATATTATTGTGAAATTATGTTTTTATTGCATATTTCAACGTTTCAGCCCAATTAGAGTTGTTTTATGTGTACATCTTCTAGTAGTAATTTAATCGGAAAATCAAGCATATTATAGTGATTTTTAAATGAAAACACATGTAATTTTATCATTTGTATTAAACAAAATCCAAATACATTTTAATGATATACACACAAATTTTCACTTTATGAATTTAAGTAAAAATAATGGAATTTGGCAATATAGTGACTTTTTCACGTATTTCTTGGTATGTGATTTCAAGTAAAAAAATGTAATTGGCTAATTAATTCATGTTCTCACAATATGTTATTTGATCTGCAAATCTTAGAATTTTGCAATACATTGCATTCTTTAGAGAGTTTTCTTGCATTATAATTTGTAACAAAAATCGTCAAATTTGGCAATATATTTTATATAATATACAATTTATTATACAATCGATGTCCTAAATATTTTAAAGTTTTCCGCGCGTTTATGAGAACTTTCAATTTAATGTTAATAATTTATTAATATACGATATATATGAACCAAACTCGTAACTGATGACAAATTCATCCTTAATACTTTATTTTCAATCAACGATTTGCACCTCGTTCAAATAGTTAGTGATATATTGATTAATTGGGAAATCGAGTGTTTATTGCATATTTCAACGTTTCAGATGGATTAGCGCCATTTTACGTGTACATCTTTTGTTGGTAATGTAAACGGAGAATCAGTAACATAATAGTGAATTCTAGTGAAAACACATTGATTTATATTATATGTATTGAAAACATCTTTTTCATATGCATTTTTAAGGTTTAAATAACATGACATCTCACTTTATGATATGAAGTAAAAATCATCGAATTTATTAACATATTCAAGTTTCTTAACGTGTTTCATAGTGTGGTGTTTCCAGTAAAAATAATCGAATTTACTAATATTTTCATGTTTTCTCTCGCTATGTAATTTGACCTACAAATCTCAGAATTTCGCAAACGATTGCGTTTTTTAGCAAGCTTTCTGTCATTTTGATTTGTATTAAAAAACTTCGAATCAGCAATATTATGACATTTTCATCCTTATTTCCTTTATGTGATTTAAAACAAATATTGATGATCTAGGCAATATCTTCCCATTTTTCAATTTTTTAAGAATTTTCTATTTAATGTTATTAATCAATTATATATAAGATAAATAAGAGTCAAACTCATAATAGATACCAAATTTATCTTGAATGCATTATTTTCAATCAACCATTTGCACCTCGTTAAAATAGTAAGCAAGGTATTGATTAAGAGATAAATCATGTTTTTATTGCATATTTCGACGTTTCAGCCAGATTAGAGCTGTTTTACATGTACATCTTCATTTGATAATATTATTGGAAAATCAAAAACAATACAGTGAATTCTAATGAAAACACACTGATTTCTATGATATGTATTGAAAAAAACTTTTTCATGTGCATGTTAATGATTTAAATATCACGAAATCTCGCCTAAGGGAGTGGGGGGGGATTAGGAGGATTGACAGAGTCGAAATAAACGAAATGTTCACACTGAATACTTACCGAACAAGAGGTCATGGGTGGAAGCTGGAAACTCAGATGAAACATTGAAACAAGATGTGATAGGGAAATAGGACATTAGTCATTGCTTTAAACAACCGGCGGCAAGAAAGGCGGAGTATAAGAGCCAATACTGAATCCAGCAGGCTCGATAATTCGAGTACAAATAGGTGGGTACACACACACACGTGTGTGTGTGTGTGTAGCAAAACGAAGAAGCAAAATGGCATGGAACAGATATTGAGAACATAGATTGGAAGGAAATCACAATGCATACTGTGACGGTAACGCGTTGGTGTTCGGCTGTTTAAGGCTAGGGGTATGGCCTCGTCACATAGTTATAAAAAAAAATAGAAAAACTGGAACTTCGTCTGTGGTAAGGTAAGGAGAAGACACACAAAACACAAGTAAAACTTTAACAATGAAATTTTAATTACGTTAAATAAATCAAAACATGAAAATAATGCACAAACAAATTCTTATAATAAAATCAATGAATCAAAATAATAAGAATACTTAAAGGACACAATGAAAGTTACGTTAAGGCAAAATAATAAGAAGTGCAACACAAAAGTTAAGTGGGAGGTGCTGGAATATTGGCTTAAAGCCACCACCTCTCTCAGTACACGCTAACGTCTAGCTGGGAGGAGTGCTGGCTACGAAAGCACGGAACATTCTGACGACTGATGTTGGGGTGACCCCAGACATCAGGTAGTATTGGGGGCGAGTGCAGGTGCAGCCAGACCGGCGACCAATCAGCGGAGCCGTAGCGATCAACGGGTAGTTTGGTGGTTGGAGTTCGAACAGGTGGCTGGTTGCATACGTTTCTGCTCACCCTGGCAAGCCTTGCTGGTGCTGGTGTTGTTGTCGTTGTTGGACATTTCTTCCATAGTCTTTTTATATAATTGTGAAGACGTAATTTTGGAGGGAAGAGCAGGCTCAATCTCTTGAAGGAGATTATCGTCACAACTCTCCCCCGAAGCCTGCGGTTCTGGAAGAAGTACGTCGTTATGTGGTGGAGTAATGGATGGAGTCGCTTCTACTTCATAAACTCTGGAGAGGGCATCGGCTATGGTGTTGTCAGAACCCTTGATATAGCGGATCTCCAGGTTGAAGTCTTGTAAATACAGAGCCCATCGTAGAAGACGCTGGTTGGTGAATTGGGCTTGATGTAGGAAGCGGAGAGGGTTGTGGTCTGAGAAGATGGTGGTAGACCTGGCGCCTTGTAGGTACGGAGCGAAGTGTTGGAGGTTCAGGACGATGGATAGTAGCTCCTTTTCAATAGTGCTGTAGTTCCTCTGGTGTGGTTTCAGTTTGTAGCTGTAGTAGCTGACAGGTAGAACCTCCTCGCCTCGTAGTTGCATCAGGACACCACCAACGCCGGTACCACTGGCGTCGACATGAAGGACGAAAGGCTTGGTGATATCTGGAGAGGCGAGAATGGGGTTAGAACAGAGGAGGAATTTGAGTTGTTCGAAAGCAACGGTTTGCTGCATGGTCCAATTATACCGTTGCTTGGGACTGGTTAATAGAATTAGAGGTGTGGCGACTGTACTGAAATTCCTCACAAACCTACGGTAGTAAGAGGCGAGACCAAGGAAGCGCAGGAGCTGCTTCCTGGTGGTAGGCTGTGGATACTGTAGGATGGCTTGAGTGTGTGAGTCTAACGGAGCTATGCTGCCACTCCCGGACAGGCCCCCATATAACTTGTGACGGTAACGCGTTGGTGTTCGGCTGTTTAAGGCTAGGGGTATGGCCTCGTCACATAGTTATAAAAAAAAATAGAAAAACTGGAACTTCGTCTGTGGTAAGGTAAGGAGAAGACACACAAAACACAAGTAAAACTTTAACAATGAAATTTTAATTACGTTAAATAAATCAAAACATGAAAATAATGCACAAACAAATTCTTATAATAAAATCAATGAATCAAAATAATAAGAATACTTAAAGGACACAATGAAAGTTACGTTAAGGCAAAATAATAAGAAGTGCAACACAAAAGTTAAGTGGGAGGTGCTGGAATATTGGCTTAAAGCCACCACCTCTCTCAGTACACGCTAACGTCTAGCTGGGAGGAGTGCTGGCTACGAAAGCACGGAACATTCTGACGACTGATGTTGGGGTGACCCCAGACATCAGGTAGTATTGGGGGCGAGTGCAGGTGCAGCCAGACCGGCGACCAATCAGCGGAGCCGTAGCGATCAACGGGTAGTTTGGTGGTTGGAGTTCGAACAGGTGGCTGGTTGCATACGTTTCTGCTCACCCTGGCAAGCCTTGCTGGTGCTGGTGTTGTTGTCGTTGTTGGACATTTCTTCCATAGTCTTTTTATATAATTGTGAAGACGTAATTTTGGAGGGAAGAGCAGGCTCAATCTCTTGAAGGAGATTATCGTCACAATACAAAGAGGCCAGAAATGAGTACACGAAAACAAGAACAGTTGTAGACAAAAAGTATGAGAATGACATTGCATACAAGACTAAGTCCCAGCCAAAACTATTCCTTAGCCATATCAGGAGGAAGATGACTGTGAAGGATCAAGTTATCAGACTTGAACAAAATGGGGGAGGACACACAGTTAACGAAAAGGAGGTGTGTGAGGAACTTCAGTTCCATTCAAGAACTGATTCCTTATTTTATTCCATTCTGGCAAAAGGTTTCATTCAAGATGGAACCTGATTTTCCACTAGAGCTTAGAAGCCAAACCGAACAACGAATTCAAAAGGAAAGTCTCACTGAAATAGTTGTCACCAAGAGTTTTAAAGAAAAAAGTGCAGGAACTAGATTTGACAAAAGCCGTGGGACCAGACAAAAGGTTTCCTTGGCGATAGCCTAGGAAACTAAAAAAGGCAGCTGAAGCACGGTGCATACCCCATTTGCCATGATATTCCATTCCTCTCAAGAAACGGGAGAACTTCCTCAATGCTGGAAAATGGCTTACTTGGTGCCAATCACTTGGTCCAGCTCCCGTATGCTGGTCCTCGACATTCATATACTGATGAGTCACACTCACTGAACTTACTTCTTAGATTCCGACGGATTAAGTCTTAATAATTTGGTAAGACACTACATCAAGTTCTACTGTAGTTTTCAGTAGGAAGATGTCCCACATGTATGAGGGGAGTAAAATGTACTGGGAAACATCCAATTTGTAAAGACCAAGTGATGTATCACGAAGGAAGAATGTATAATGAAGGACATTCAGTGAATGACTAGCTATATGATGTACTTTGATACCAGCTAAAAGAGTGTAGAGTATAACTAAGCATATTATCATGTTCGGAACATTATTTATTTTTAATAGGAAAGTTGTCTTGGTGTGTATGAAATTATGGATTTAATAGAGAAACTATTATAAAAACGAAGTCTGGCTTGGAGAACAGCTTAGTTGAAGGCATGTAGGATATTTAACTAAAATAGTTTATGAGGATTTGTTTATAGGTGAGGTAAGACCACACAGGTTCGTTGAAAATTAAAAGATTAACAATTTGAATTAAAAAAGTGAGAATGAAACACACTAGAACCGACTAACAAGAATTTTTAACAAGTGAATATAGTGTGTAGACTATTCTTACACATTAACAAAATGGTATGAAAAACATAAATGGATGAACTAGTCAGATTTATAGTGAAAAAACACTTTTTACCCAAAAATAGGGCAAACTGGGATACATAACTAAGTGGCAGGAGGAGTGAAATTCACTATGAGAGTTTGGATTTAGATCTCTTATTGAATGAGAAATATTTTAAATATATGAAAATTTATGTTCAGTTTAAAAATAAAATGTATAGTGGATTTTAAAGTGGGCTTAGCAGATACAGTAGGGCAAATCATGCAGCAAAACTATATTGATGAAACAGATGACTAAACTGCATAACTCAGTGTCAAACCGTAGAATGAGTGAAAGGGCATTTGAATGGTTTTGGAAAAGTTGTTCAATATCAACCAATATTTTTTGACTGGTTGTATATGAAACGGGTTGCAATTGTTCCAGGTTTCAGTACTGCAGCCCAAATAGAATGGGAGATTTATTTATTATTTTTTTTTTTCAACGAAAATTACAAATTTTCAAGTGACTTCAAACCTTTCACCTTTTCAGATATAATCATTCTATGACACTTTTCTGACACATTAGCATATAATAAACGATCTGAAGTTTGGGAGTTTCCAAACCATTTTTAGTTTTCCTAATACAAATACTCAAAGTTCCCCCCCAAAAATTATGCAAATGTGTCATGTTTATTGCTATTATAAAATCAATAAATGAACTTAGGAAAAAATGCGTCCTTCAAATTTTAGAGACAAAACTTTACATATAAGGTGTAAGTTTCATGTAAATTTAATACAAAATTAAAGAGTTTTCTCCAAAATTGGCACCCTTACTGATAGGGTTACGTGCAGTTAAGTGTATAAGTTTCATGCAAATCGTCCGATAAAAAAAATTGAAAAAAATATATCAATTTTTTTTAACTTAACTATTTTTTTAAAAACTAATTATATTATTTGTTTAATATATGCTATTGTGATAGCTGAGAGTCATAGACATGATTTCAGTTGACACTTGTGTTTGATAATCGTTTTTGACCATTTTCGAATAATTTTGACACCTACTTCAATATTTTTTTCTCCCTTCCTATTTATGCTACGATGCTGAGACTTGGACCAAATGAAACTCTTTTCATTTACTACTCGACAAAAAAGTTTGATTGAAATTGACCCAGTTTTCATTTATTGCATATTTAGACCGAAAACCATTCAAATGCCCCATGAAACTCACTAGGATAGGTTACGAACGGTAGGTATTTTCTTGTGTATGTATGAGAGGTAATGAGAAGATCTCTTTCTGTGGAAAATACATGTAAGAATAAATCTGATGATGTCAATTCTTGCATAGAAATTATAATTGAACCTAGTATTGGTATTAGTAACACCTTTTGGGGCGAGATGAAAAGTGTGAGATATTTGTAAACTCAGTGAAAATATGTAGGGATGAACTGAGCAAAGTGGAGGAAGACTAGTGAAAGCTTTCTTGAAACTTGGTTGATTATTGCCTCACTTCCACACTTATTTAAATTGAAAAAGTGATAATGGATATAACAATAGATAGCTGAAGTGAGACTTACTCGTAAAATAATTAAGTAATTGATGTTGTTGAGAAAAAGAACGTAGATAAATATTGTGATCAGTGATCTCGTGGTTTAAAAATGAATATTTCTCTTGCAAAGAACAGAAAAGTTGTGAGTTTAGATTTAGATGAAAGACTTTGTGTGTATTATAAGTTGGTATAGGTTAGGTGGGCAGGACGTGCTGTGCAAATTATTGTTTGGCTATTGATATTGCATGATGAGTTGGTATAACGTTATTCGGAGAAGCACAGTGAAAAATTGTGAATTCATGAAGACTAAGAATTTAAGAAGAATTATGAATTATAGAAGCGATAGTCGTGTTGAGAAACAAAAGTTATTTGTGTAACGTTATTCAGAGATGGCCTTGGAAACTTTAAAATTTACGAAGACAAAGAAATAAAGAAGATATACGTAGACTAAGTATTAAGAGGTTTTATGAATTTACGAAAATTTAGTTTTGTGTAACGATATTCAGAAATACACAGAGAACATCTGAATGAAAATTACGAAGGAATACTCAATTAGATTAGAGAGGGGGGTAAGTAGGAATGAAATGAAAGCGAATTCGAGCATTTGCTTTGTGTAAGTGATTGATAATTGTGCAAGTTTGTGTATTTTAGAGTTTGAGTAGATGATACTTAGTGTTACTTAGTGCAAGTTTGAGGTTGCATGTGAAATGGAAAAAAGAGCAATGTTAAGTGTTTTTTGAGAATTCTAAATAAAAAGAATGAGGGATAGTATTTTGTGCTCGTGAAATTGTGTAAGAGAGTTTATTAATTGAGTGTTTATGGTAGTGAAAGAAAGAAAGTTGAGCAAGTGTATGAGAAAAAGGGGGTGAATTAACTATATGAAAGAAATTTATGTTTGATTGTAATACTTGTGTAGGAAAATAAGTAAATTGACGAGTAACAGTGTGATTTTGCATATAGATGATGTATTACTTAGTTTGTTTCTCAACAAATCTAATGAATGGTAATTATAAATGCAAAAAATATGAGGTTTCAGCAGAATAAGCACTTGTTAATCATTCTTGTGTTAAAACTAATTCAGTATTATTGTATAATATATGAATTGATTTACTAAATAATTTGTTAAGATACAATGGAGAAGAAATGTGTTTGAGAAATAAAAGGCTTTAGTTAGAATTTGTTACATTTACATCCGTGGAAAAAAATATATGTGCATTTCACTCCTTAGCTAAAGCGAGAACTACACATTTCTCTCATGTTGCTATGGGGTGTGCTGGACTTGTCATGCAATAATGTGTGGCATATGGCAACATTCTTCCCTACACGTGCATGTCGTAACTGTATGTTGCATTTCTTTTACCCAAATAAGCCAAAAACTCGTTGTTTGAGATATCTTTTTATTAATCGTAATCTACACATTTTGATAAAATAGTTAGCAAGTGTTTCATGCGAAACACTTGCGATACCACACTTGATGTGATAAAGTAAACTCTTATGTCATGAGCACTTAGCGTTGTTGAACTAACAAAGCTGTGATGGGGTGGGGGACCATTAGGGCTGTAGAGTGACCCTAATGGCAGTGTGTAATTGTAGTTTGTGGAGCTATGGGTAGTAAACGGGAGCGTCACCCATGGTGGAGAAGAACCATGTGGAGGATGTAGAATGTGGAGCTTGGAGTGCGTGGGGAACTCAGGATGGTGCATGAGTGAGGTATAAGATATAACTTTGTCTAACTGATAGATGGAAGAGGAGCTCCATGGATAGCAGTGGAATAACACCCCTGATGTTAGGTAATGTAAGTGAATGGTGATCATATCCACTTAAATGTCTATTGTTATCTTTCTCTTTTAAGCATACACACAATAACACTTATTAGCTTTAGCTTGAGGGAATAACAGAAAGTACTGATGTTTGCTGGTTGATTAGCAGTAATAACTTTTGACTCACAAGTCTCTCTTTCTCTCTCTCTCTCACTCTCTCTCTCTCTCTCTCTCTCTCTCTCTCTCTCTCTCTCTCTCTCTCTCTCTCTCTCTCTCTCTCTCTCTCTCTCTTTCTTTCTTTGTATGAATCATATTGATAGTTCCGTCATCTTTGCTCTCTACAAAATATAGTGAAAGCTCCTACCTGTGAGGATGCTCCTGCCGGTGAGCAATGTCCTACCTGTCGGGAACTTCCTACCTGTGAGGAACCTCCTACCTTTGAGGAACCTACTACCTGTGAGAGTCTTCCTACCAGTGAAGATCCTCCTACCTGCGAGGAACGTCTTACCTGTGAGTGAAAATCTATGGATGAAACATATAACTTTCACAAAACATTTAGGAAATATCACTATGATACACTTTGAAAAACTAACTTTTTTCTCTTTTAAGTTCATTCACTTGCAACATTCCCATTTTCTATGCTTTGCAGCCTCTTGTAACATTCATGTTTCCTATGTTTTGCAAATTTGCAATAACTTTCAACTGGACTGAAACCTCATGCACCCTCACCCTCCTTCTCTGCAATTGATATGCAACACTGCACCCAAAATTCCATGCATGGACTACGTCCTCATTTACCCTACTAATACAATGGACTAAATATGTAATAGAAAACTAATGAGACAAGGGACCAAGAGCTAGAGTTTTTTAACATAATTGCGTAGACCATCACAACTAGGTGACTGCTGCACCACTGACCGTGTGTGGTTGAATACAACCACAACCGCGACCATTCTCGTGTCCTATTCCTATTCCCAGGTTCCCGAATTCGTGGGTCGATAGTAGTTTCTATTCATTCTAGTGCGATGAAGTGGGTAAAGAACACAGCAGCAGCTGCACAGTCAGCAAGGTAAAGCCCCCTTTGGTAAGGTAGAAACCGATCATCCCGGCTTAACCGAACTAATGGCATGCATTCCCACCACACGAATCTGATAGGAAGGAAGGATATGTTTGTCAGGAGACATATTTTTCCTGCTCTCTCATGCACTGAATGAAGTACGAAATTGCATAGTGCACCAGTGATGTGCACCGTGATTCAACTTTCTGAATATAACTTTTCCACAGTCGTGTTGGGTGTCGTTGGACAGCCCGTGACATTTGCTAGCTATTGATGTCATTCTGATCGCTGTATCAGTTCTGTGAAGGAAATTACAGGAGGGAGTTGATTTCAGGGAAATTTTTGTACAAGTGTAGAGAGGGAGGTATTGGGGGTTAACGGCTGTAGACCACCCCCCCCCCCTATCACGTGTCCACCTCGTGAGAGAGGGGGTGGCGTCGTGAGGCAGGTGCGCCATTGACCAAGGCTCCTGGGCCTCAGGAATGCTGAACCGTGATTGGTCAACACGCTGAGGGGTGCTGCATGGTATCCCCGGGGCCGTCTTGGCGGGAAAAAATATTCTTACCTAGAACGTTGCTATGAGAGGACGTAATTTTCCGTGCTAGGCCAAGCATCGGGAAATACTGCCTGCAACGTTACTAAAGTCACGCCTATCATCTTGCTATCTTTCCGTGTGCCGTCCGTAAGAATCCGGTAGATCGGAAAGGTGCATGTACCGAACCAGTGTGAACTTTTGTCATCTAAGCCGTGTGATTGTGAGACGCCATCTCAGAGCAACTGGACTGAGTGAGGCTGTTAATTATCGACCTAGGTTAGTGACATCCGCCGTCTATCGTATCTGTGCTTGATGGTACTGCAGTGAGACGTGCTAGAGAAGGTTTCAGTGTTATGAGAGAAACCATAAAATTCCTAATTCCGAGGAATTAGAAAGGAACAGTGATGGACTCCGTCTCGGGTCTCGTGTACCGTGTAACACCAAGTACCGTTGTATCCTGGGGTACTGTGTCAAGTGGATGGGCGTGGTACCGCATCCCCGTTATGTAATCTGTTGTGCGTGCACTCTGGTCTGCCTAAGCCGGCGTGTTAGCGCCACCTGGTCTCTGTGTTTGGAGCTAACCCCGTGGTCTAGGACCCTGTGCTCCAACTGACCACGTGTAGGAAGTGAGGACGCCTACGTCATCATCCAGCAAGTAGCAGTGGGAGTGAGGGTGACGTGTATGTGAGTGAGTGTGTGTGACGGGCCCGCGAGATTGATGTAAGTACACTATTTCCGTTTTGGGTAATAAAACGCTGAAGCTGGTTTCGCACCCAGTGTTCCATCTGTCCTCTGTCCCTGTGACCACCTGGTGAGGTGAATGGGAATTGGAGACGTGAGAGTTTACCCTGTTGCCGTCACCAAGTTGGGGTTGAGCCCAACTGTGATCTTGACGTGTGTGAGGACACCAAGAGACACATTCAGTGGTGGAGTAAAGTGAGTTATTTGCTTCTATTTTCTCTATTTGCCGTGTATGTAATGTGCTGTAATTTGATTCCCTTTTCCAGCAGTGAAAGAGGTAACAGGGAGGTTTCCCTTTGTTATAAATAATTCCCATTATTATATTGGCCAGCGCTTATTTTACTGTTGTGTTTTGGTAAAGTGTGAATTATTGGTGGATAATTTACTGGGGGAAGTCATTTACAAGTTTTGCCGTGAGTGGCAAGGATCTACTGTGATGTACTGTGTTGTACCGTGTGTAAACCGTAGACAAGTTTGTCCTTGGTGGAAGGCGTTGTGTACTGTGAAGGATCCCGTGAGAATTAAAGTCATTTAACGTCACCGGGGGTCACGATTTACTTAACGAGGTCACTTGTTTCGTTGAACATTGTTGTGATTAACGAAGAGACGTGTAAAGGCAACAGTCACAGTGAAGTTCTCGCAGTGGAGGAATTGTCAAGTGAAGACTAACGTAGTGTTAACGATTTAACGAGCTGTCATTAAATGATTGATTAACGTAAGGGGTTGACCGGTCTGTTATGATCGGAGTCAATTGCGCTGTAATTAAGCTGCTTTAATTCGTTGGACTGATCAGATCTGTCTGCGGACAGAGGGATTAAGCACTCGTAGCTAATTAAAGAGAATTAGTTACCGCCACTTAGTGAATATACCAGGTGTTGATGTTGTTGTTTACACGGTGTGTGTTGTAACCTTGTCTGGTACAGTAGTCTACCCTCGTTAAGGTAATCTTGTCGTAAGACCGGAAGTGAACTGTCAGTTGAGAAACAGTAGGCTTTATCAATACTCTTCTGAAGTAGTAGTGGTAGGCGTAGGTAAAGTGGTAGGCCTAGTAGGCTGTTGTATTCAGTAATTAATTGGGAATTACTCACCGAATGCTTGACTTTCAAGTTGATGTAATTAATTGATTTACGAGTTATTGCTGCCATTTAAGTGTCGTTGAGACACGTGTGTGTTAACGTAATTGTTTAAATTCAATTAGAGTAACTTTTGTTGTTGATTGTCCTGAGAGACAAGTGTTAACGTAAGGTTTTTTATAAGGGGTTATCATTCTTGGATTAACCGCCTTGTTACTTGGTACCTCGTTGAGGGCAGCGAGCGCCAGTCAAGTTTTGTGATTATAGTATTGGTCACCGTGAAGCCGTGACAATATTGATTGCAAGCTTGCGTCACCAGTGGGCACCACTTTGTTCAGTTAGTGTCATTAGTCAGTCAGCGATGACGGGATAAGGATACTGTGGGTCCATTAGGCTGTTGATTAGCTGTTCTTGAATGTGCCACTGGAGTGACAGTAAAGTAACGTAAATTCTCTATGTAGTAGTTTTAGTTTATTTTGTGAATAAATTGTTTGTTATAGAAAACGGTCGTTTACGTCAAACCTTCCAATATTACTGCCCCACATTTCATGTTCTGCAACGCTTTGCCTGCTTAGGTTCATATTAAGTCTGTATCTAAAGCTCGAGTCCATTGCACAGCACCACACTTCTATAAATAAGAAGTGAGAATCCGTCGGCTACCCTTTATTAGTTGTCAACTAGGAGGAGCCAGCGACCTAAGTGACAGGTGTTACCCGTGTGGTTTCGCCTGGCGGTTTGCTCCCGCGGTCCTATGATCTTAGGCTTTAAGATTAAATATCTACCACTGGCAGCTCTTGCTGTTTAAGGTCTGCCTCCCCCCCTGCCTACGGGGGGCCTCGTAGCCTGGTGGATAGCGCGCAGGACTCGTAATTCTGTGGCGCGGATTAGATTCCCGCCCGAGGCAGAAACAAATGGGCAAAGTTGCTTTCACCCTGAATGCCCGTTACCTAGCAGTAAATAGGTACTTGGGAGTTAGTCAGCTGTCACGGGCTGCATCCTGGGGGTGGAGGCCTGGTCGAGGACCGGGCCGCGGGGACACTAAAAGCCCCGAAATCATCTCAAGATAACCTCTTGCGAGGTAGTTACGATTAACGTAATATTAATAGGAATTAAATCTTTTGATAATTGTCAAAGAAAACAAAATCTCACAATGTTTATGAGAATGAAGCATATAAATAATGAAAAGAGACCACTTCCCTCTACCACATTTCTCCGCGGAGTCAAGCAAGGGGAGGCATAAGCATACAAAGAAACTTGAGGATAACAAGGAGTGCATATACTCCAATAATCAGTAGAGAGTCTGAACCAGCGGTCCATTGGCCAATAAGATTACTAACCCTTCAATGGCCACTTAACCCAATTCTGACTAAAGGCCACTCCAGCTTGACTAGACGATTGACTTAAGTCCCTCACCAATAAAGTTTTGTTGGGCATGGGCCACAGCCTCTGTGTTAACTCAACGACCAGATGAAGGAATAATAAAGAATGTATGGGTCTCCATGAACGGCAAACACGTAGGTGGAGAAACTAAAGGGTGTAATATACTTGTGTGCCCTTACAACAAAGAGGAGAGGGTTACAGAAGCTTCCCACACGTGTTCTATGGCGGCTCACAAGAACCCCCTCATTACGTTAGAGCTGTATATGTTTACATTATTTTAACATGTAGGGAAAACAAATAACACACTCTGAGTTGACTGAAGCTTGTATATCATATTTTATTCTTACACAGATAAAGCCCGTAAAAAGTCTGTAGGAGCATGAAGAGGATTCTAACCATCTCACTTGGTACTCCCAGGCAAATGCCCTAGACTACTTCACTACAACATGGTCAGAATGTAATGCAATCTGGGATTCCACTGAATCCTCTAGGGGTTCCTGAGGCTTCCAACTGAAGCCCACTCACGGTTTCAAATATTGTCCCCCATGTTCCCTGACTTGTTATCCAGTAGTTATACCTCCAATGCGATGTATCCTACCTCTTAACGTGATGTATCATGTAAATGTGATTTCATTATTCATTTGTCAAGAAGCGTTTGCTTGGGAGCAACAATTGTGCAGGTTCGAATCGTCCTCATGGCTCCTTTTGAATTTCTCATTTATACATCTCATTAATGTGTGTTCATTGTGCATAAAGCAGGTACCTCGTACATAATCGAAGCCACAAAGATAAAGCAAGTGCCTTACACATGATCAAATAAATATGTTTACTTTTCCTTCAATACACTCATGCTATCCACTAGAGCATATTAAATATATTAGTTTATTAACTCTTTGCAACATAATAATTATAATAAAGATTTAAATGTAATTACAGTCTGCAAATTTGTTATCTACAACTGAAAAGATTTTAATTAGGTTGACAAAAAATATTCAATGAAAATTTCACATTTGTAAGCTAGATTTGTATGTGCAGTATTTTTTATGTTATATCAGAGAAAATTGATGTGGAGATCTGGAACTTCTCTTGGGGTCCGCGAGCCAACATTGCGGTCAATGTTTGATCTGGAATAATCTTCCTTCATAAGCAGAACGGGAATTATTGAGAGTGAACCAGTACTCAGGAGGACGTATGTTACCCACTTGTAGCCTGGGGAAGGAGACACAAATTGAGAGGTGTATTAGGTGTAAGAACACTAGAGTACAGCTACACAGTCTTGCGTAACTACACTTTGTTAATTACACCACACTGCTTTCAGTATTTCCATAACAATAACAATGTTATATTTCAACTGATCACTCTGCAACAAGAAGATATAAATTACATGAACCCTGAACTAAAGAGTTCCATTGAAATCTTCATACTGCCACCTCGAACATCTTTAACATCTTAACATTTTCACCAATATTTTTCTAACGCTCTGAAGGCCAAGCAAGTGAGGCAGTAACCGTATTTTTTCTACATGTGACTTTATACGAAGTAAATCATCACCAGAATATGGAATAAAGTTGGCACAAGGGAGGGCGTAAGTTGTTTGTAAAGTGGAAGTGGCTGTATTGGTTTGTACAATTCGTGAAGAGCACTGTACAGCTGCTCATATGATGCTCGGAAAGACTGTCGAGCATGTTTGACCCTGATTTTATATATAACATATTAGACCCGACCTCTTCTTCTACTGCATTATTCACTTTCTCTATTGTCTGATTCTGCCTCCACATCATTAATGTGGTAAAGGAGGTATATAATGACAATGGATGGAGGAGTTTCTTAAAACATTCATCAACTCTCACTTGTTGTGTTTCCATTGTGCTACCAAGGTCACACACCTCCACTGCCACTATAATTGCAGTAAAGTAATGTACTAAGCCTATAATATCATGTGCAATAATAAAAATAATAATCCATAAAAACCTGGAGTTAGCTGCAACAGAAAGAATTGATTATTGAATATTTCCTTATTGAAACTAATAGCTTCATTTGCTCTCTGTCTGGCCTATATTAAGTATCCCTCCCCCGGTTATTTCTCTGACCTACATTATGTATCCCTTACCGGTTATCAGTCTTGCCTTCATTATGTATCACTTACCAGTTATCTGTCTTGCCTACATTATGTATCCCTTACCAGTTATCTGTTTGGCTTACATTATTAATCCCATACCGGCTATCAGTCTGCCCTACATTATGAATCAATTACCAGTTATCTGTCTGGCCTACATTATGTATCACTTACCAGTTATCAGTCTGCCCTACATCATGTATCACTTACCAGTTATCTGTTCGGCCTACATTATGTATCCCTTAACAGTTATCTGTCATTATGTATTCCTTACCGGTTATCTGTGTGTCTACAATTATGTAGCATGCCGTGTTGTGTGTATGGGTTACATGATGTAACTGTGACAATTTATCGGTGCCAAATGTAGCTCCTTCCTGGTTGTTATGGCAGCGTGGTATGTTCAGTTTTTGGAAACTCCTACACTGCCGTCTGCTGGGCGGGATAATGACCTGGCCCCTCTCAGCACTTCCAGCCATATAATCGCTTTTAAATGCTTACAATCACATTAGTACTGATTCTTTCTAATTTTCGTTTAATTAATACGTGTTTTCTTTGTGGGGTAAGTTATGTAGCCCTAAACTGCTATCTGTGTGGGCTTTGTTATGTAGCCGTGACCTGTTACATGTGTGACCTGCTATAATATGAAGGCCATACCTGTTATTTGTGTTGGCTACATTATGTACCCCCTTATCTGTTTCCTAAATTGGCTATATTATGCAGCCATGATCTATTTTCTATGGTTGCAACACTACGTAGCCCGAACCTAGTATCTTTGTGGGTAATATTATGTATCTCTGACTTGCTAAATTTGTGGTCAGAATTATGTAACCCTGACCTGTTATCTATGAGGAAGGCATTACGTAGGCCTCACAATGGCCATTACATAAGTAAGTAATTATCAAAAGAAGGCACCAAACCGGGAAGGCTATGTAGCACCATCAAATACGCAAAATAATCAGAGGGCGCTAAATATCACCAAGGATGCCAATACGAGAACAAAAACGCATAAGGCGAACGATACCAAAAGTATCCGAGTCACCAAGAATTCTATTGAGGGACAGGCGACCTCGAGGGGCGGTCGGAAAGCAAGACACACGCTCGTCCTGGAAGTCAGGACATTCAAGAAGGACATGCACGACCGTAAGAGGGACAATGCAACTAGGACAATAAGGAGCAGGGCGGCGCTCCATCAAGTGACCATGGGTTAAGCGAGTATGGCCAATACGCAACCTCGCCAGAGCTGTTTCCCACCGCCGGTTACGGTGGAAGGAGGACGGCCACGAGGAAACACAACATTTAAGAGTACGTAGCTTGTTACCAGTAACAGACAACCAAGAAGCCTGCCAACGGGTAAGGACTGAGGAATGGATAACCGGGTAAAAGTCGGAATACGGAATGCCTTTGCGAGAGATGGGACAAGAGCGGACAGCTTCCTTGGCAGCAGCATCCGCACGCTCATTTAAAGACACACCAATATGGCTGGGAACCCAACAAAACTCAACCGACTTAAATTTACTGTGAACGAGAAACAGCCAATGCTGGATCTCGACAACTACCGGATGAACCGGATTAAAGGACCCGAGAGCCATGAGGGCACTACGAGAGTCAACAACAACCACAAAGGAAGACTGACAACGAGAAAGCAGGAGACGAAGAGCATAGAGAATAGCATAAAGTTCCGCTGTAAAGATGCTAGTCTCCGGAGGCAAGCGACACATATAAGTGCGATCAGGAAAAACAACAGAGTAGCCAACACCGTCTGCTGACTTAGACCCATCGGTGAAGACAGAAATGGAGCGGGAGTGAGAAGAAAAGTGCTCGAGGAAAAGGCGTTTTAGAACCGTAGGAGGGGTAAAAGCTTTAGTGATACGAGTCAAGGAAGTACAAAACCGCGGAAGAGGGACCCTCCACGGGGGCAAAGAAGGAACAACACGAGGAGAAACATCAGAAATACGAACGGAAAGAGAATCCTGTAGGCGAGATAACCGGACAGAAAGAGGGAGGTGGTGAAGAGGAACAGGAACCGCAGGAGGGGTAAAAGTTAAAGCACGACAGAGGCGAGAGGAAGGATGTTGCAAGGACCGCGCAAGATAGCGAAGACAGTAGCGATCACGGCGGTCCTGGAGAGACAGGAAGCCAGTCAACATACAAGCTAAGGATGGGAGTCGAACGAAAGGCACCAGAACTGAGGCGCAACCCAGTATGGTGCAAAGCATCAAGACGGCGAAGAGTAGAAGGAGAAGCAGACGAGTAAGCAGGGCAACCATAATCGAGCTTAGACAGGACGAGAGAGGAATGTAAAGCAAGGAGAGTGCGCCTATCTGCCTCCCAAGAAGTATGGGACAAGACCCGAAGGAGGGTAAGGGCCTTAGAGCACTCAACACGGAGGTAAGAGATATGGGGAGACCAAGACAAACGAGTGTCAAGGAATAACCCCAAAAGCTTCGCGGAATCTTTGTATTCAAGGGGATGACCATAAAGTGACAAAGAGGGACGAAGAACAACCCGTTTCCGCGTAAAAGTCATGGCACAAGTCTTAGAAGTAGAGAACTTGAAGCCATGACCTGTGGCCCAAGACGACACGGCATCAATTGCAAGTTGAAGCCGGCGTTGAAGGAGAGGCGAATCATCACCCTGACAACAAAGGGTAAGATCATCGACATAGAGAGCGGAGAAGACACCAGAAGGAAGAGAGGAAAGAAGACCATTGAGGGCAACAAGAAAAAGAGTAGTGCTCAGAACACTACCCTGGGGCACACCTTCGTATTGCTGAAAAGAGGGAGAGAGAGCGGTACCAAGGCGCACCCGAAAGGAACGACGAGAGAGGAAGCTGCGGAGAAAGAGAGGGAGATGACCACGAAGGCCAAAAGAATGAAGTTGAGATAGGATATGATAACGCCAAGTGGTGTCGTAAGCCTTTTCTAGGTCAAAAAGGACGGCAACAACGGAGGTCTTCGCAGCAAAAGCAGTACGAATATAGACCTCCAAGTTCACCAGGACATCTGTCGTGCTGCGGCACTTGCGGAAACCAAATTGAGAAGGGGAGAGGAGGTGATGGTGTTCCAGGAACCACATCAGACGAACGTTAACCATACGTTCAAAGAGTTTGCAGACACAACTCGTGAGAGCAATAGGGCGAAAGTCCTTAGGGGAAGTACCCAGAGACCCCGGTTTGCGAACAGGGAGGACAACGGCATCGAGCCAGTCCTCAGGGACTGACGACGACTCCCAGATCCGATTATACAGACTCAGTAAATACTGAGACGTGCTCGGAGGGAGATGGCGAAGCATCTCATAATGAATACCATCGGAGCCCGCCGCCGTAGAACCGCAGAGGGGCAGCGCAGACCGAAGTTCAGAGAAAGAGAAGGGATCATTATAGGGAAGCTGAAGATGAGTGCAGAAATCTAAAGGACGAGACTCAAGGACAGGTTTACGAAGAAGGAAAGATTGGGGAAGATGAAGACCAGAGCTAACAGAAGAAAAGTGGGAACCCAGTTCGGAAGCGACCTGCAACGGGTCCGCCACAAGAGTATCATGGAGGTGAAGGACCGGTGAAACATCGGGAACGAACTTACCCGCTATCTTGCGGATACGCTTCCAGATCTGGGCCAGAGGGGTTTCGGACGTAATTGTTGAGACATAAGATGCCCAACATTCACGTTTAGCCGTACGGATGGCCCTACGGGCCACCGCACTCGCTTTCCGAAAGAAAAAAGAATCGGTCGTCTGCCTACGGCGGTGCTTCTTCCAGGCTGCACGCTTACAGCGGACAGCCCGAGCACAGTCCGCATTCCACCAGGGAACGCACTTCCGTGGACCCCGAGAGGAAGAGCGAGGAATAGAGCGGAGGGCAGCGTCGAAGACAGTGTCATGAAAAAGGAGGAGAGCGCTGAGAGAGGGGCAGAAGGGAGAGGTCAGAGAGAGTAGCACTGAGGGAAAATAGGGTCCAGTCCGCCTTAGCAAACTGCCACCTAGGGAAAGAGAGGGAAGGGCGAAAAGAGAAAAAGGAAACAAGGATGGGGAAATGATCACTTCCATGGAGGTCATCAAGAACCTGCCACGTGAAATCTAATGGCCATTACATAGCCTACTCTCGTCTGCGTGGCCTACATTACATAGCCTTTTCCTGTTATATGTGTGGGCTATATTACGTAATCCTGGCCTGTTTTATGTGTGGGCTTCATAATATACCCCCCTGATATTTGATATGTTAGTGGTTTATCATACCCCTGACCTGCTACTTGTCTTGACGTCATTATGTTTCCCAGACCTGCTACGAACCGAGACCCCCAACCTTTCCCTGAAAAAAATATGATCGACCACGGCAACCACACTTCTACTGCGGTCATCCGACCAGCAATGGACACTGGAGTGCCTGCTATTTGTTGGGAGATCACCCTGTTAATTATAGGGTGATCTCCATGTTGTTTTCGGAGAGGGAATCAGCGTCACCTTTATTCAGGGGTTCGTCTCCAAACTTGTTTAGTTGTCATGAGTACATATCCACTCGAGCCACCATGACTCCCCCACACCCTCCTTACTATTGGATGATCTCCTAAATCCCCTTTAGTGAGTTATTGTCCACTGTCACCCAATTTGCAACCATCTCTCTCTCTCTCTCTCTCTCTCTCTCTCTCTCTCTCTCTCTCTCTCTCTCTCTCTCTCTCTTCAGGAAGCCTCACCAGCACAAGAGCAAATACCAGCTGATAACAAACAAACATTTATTACATAAAAATACGCACAACAAAAAATATATAATATTATTGCACAACACTCTAAGCTGCTACAAACCGGTAACACTCCAATATCATATCCTGACTTCACCAAATAACTCTATCAAGCTGCTGCTCAACAGACAATCTCTGCCCCATCACTGCTTGGGGTTGAATTACCTGGAACCTCTTTATATATCCCTAACAAAGAAAGAAAATCATTCTCTCACCTTACACTGCGCCTTTCATGCCAATATGCAATCAAGCATTCTCTCATACATCAATGTGTTCATATGATTTTCTGTTCTATTCCTCGAGGGCCACTACTAAGAACATCTATCTGGGTCCTCAAAAAACAGGCAAGGTACTCTTCCAGTTCATCCAATCTGCTGCACATGAAGTCCCACTTCAATGTCAGTGAACCTCCTCCAAACAGCTTCACAAAAGAAATGTGTAGCTTAGCCACACTGTTTGAAGTTCAGCTCTACACCTGGAGTTCAGCTATACCTTCATCAGATGCGAAGTTCTTTCATTAAGTTCTCCCATACTAACCTGAAATTTCATTATTAATCCACAATAAAATGTTTTCCTAACAACACAGAATATATATATATATATATATATATATATATATATATATATATATATATATATATTGTGACGATAATCTCCTTCAAGAGATTGAGCCTGCTCTTCCCTCCACAATTACGTCGTTGTGGTTATATAAAACTACTATGGAAGAAATGTCCAACAACGACAACAACACCAGCAAGGCTTGCCAGAGCGCAAAACGTTGCAGCCAGAGACACCTGTTCAGACTCAAACCGCCAAACTACTCGTTGATCGCTACCGGCCCCGCTGATTGGTCGCCGGTCTGGCTGCACCTGCACTCGCCCCCCCATACTACTTGATGTCTGGGGTCGCCACGACCTCAGACCTCAGAATGTTCAGTGCTTTCGTGGTTATCACTCCTCCCAGCTAGACGTTAGCGTGTACTGAGAGAGGTGATAGCTTAAAGCCAATATTCCAGCACCTCCCATTTAATTTTGTGTTGCACTTCTTGTTATTTTGCCTTAACGTAACTTTTCATTGTGTCATTTAAGTATTCTTATTATTTTGATTGATTGATTTTATTATAAGAATTTGTTTGTCCATTTTTTCATGTTTTGATTTATTTAACGTAATTAAAATTTCATTGTTAAAGTTTACTTGTGTTTTGTGTGTCTTCTCCTTACCTTACCACAGACGAAGTTCCAGTTTTTTCTATTTTTTTTATAACTATGTGACGAGGCCATACCCCTAGCCTTAAACAGCCGAACACCAACGCGTTACCGTCACATATATATACATACATATATACATACATATATATACATATATATATATATATATATATATATATATATATATATATATACATATATATATATATACATATATACATATATATATATAAGTATATTTTGGTAGCAGTCTTTCCTGTAGACATATATTATTAAATTTGACCGAAAAAGTAAGATTAATAATTCTAACACGAATTTTCTCAATCTTTCGTACATTTCTTTTCACTGTTGGTGGTAATTCAAAAATCAATTCTCCAAAATTCATTTTTATTTCTAGTCTGACGCGACACTTGAGCGCGTTTCGTAAAACTTATTACATTTTCAAAGACTTTAGTTACACATACACAACTGAATAGAACTTACACATCTCCGATTTGTTTATATCTACATTTGAGTGAGGTGGATGGGGTGAGGTGGTATTTAATAGGGTATTAATTTCATCAACACAAGACAGAACACGAAACAATGGGTATTGAATAGAAGTGATTGTAGAAACCCTATTGGTCCATATTTCTTGATGCTTCTATATTGGAGCGGAGTCTTGAGGTGGGTAGAATATAGTTGTGCATTAATTGGCTGTTGATTGCTGGTGTTGACTTTTTAATGTGTAGTGCCTCGCAAACGTCAAGCCGTCTGCTATCGCTGTATCTATCGATACAGCGATAGCAGACGGCTTGACGTTTGCGAGGCACTACACATTAAAAAGTAAACACCAGCAATCAACAGCCAATTAATGCACAACTATATTCTACCCACCTCAAGACTCCGCTGTATCGATAGATACAGCGATAGCAGACGGCTTGACGTTTGCGAGGCACTACACATTAAAAAGTCAACACCAGCAATCAACAGCCAATTAATGCACCACTATATTCTACCCACCTCAAGACTCCGCTCCAATATAGAAGCATCAAGAAATATGGACCAATAGGCTTTCTACAATCACTTCTATTCAATACCCATTGTTTCGTGTTCTGTCTTGTGTTGATGAAATTAATACCCTATTAAATACCACCTCACCCCATCCACCTCACTCAAATGTAGATATAAACAAATCGGAGATGTGTAAGTTCTATTCAGTTGTGTATGTGTAACTAAAGTCTTTGAAAATGTAATAAGTTTTACGAAACGCGCTCAAGTGTCGCGTCAGACTAGAAATAAAAATGAATTTTGGAGAATTGATTTTTGAATTACCACCAACAGTGAAAAGAAATGTACGAAAGATTGAGAAAATTCGTGTTAGAATTATTAATCTTACTTTTTCGGTCATATTTAATAGTATATATATATATATATATATATATATATATATATATATATATATATATATATATATATATATATATATATATATATATTCTTGTATCTTCCCAGGACACAGTGACGAACGTCCACTTCTGACGACTGTGGCAACTCAAGTGAAAGGTTACGATGTTCACTAGCATCATGTAACGTTACAAAATGTCGACATCCTATTCCCATTATCATTAGACGCTCATCCTCTACTAGAACTCTTTAAGGTCACTCATTGACGTTTATTTAATACTAGGAGTACCCGGCCACGCGTTGCTGTGGCTCAGCTACGCATGTGCATGGCTGAGCCACAGCAATCTTCCCTGTCCCCCAGTCCCCCAAACTGTTCCCCCCTCTCCCGTCTCCTCGGCCAACCAACCATTCACCACTCCACCGTCCCCTCGTCCTCCCCACCATTCCCCACCCACCATCCACTCTTCCCTCCCACCATGCCCCACTCCCCTGTCCCTTTGTCCTCCACCATTTTCCCTTCCCCTATCCCCTCGTCCCTACCATCCCAAATTTCCCTGTCCCCTCGTCCTTCCCCACCATTACCCCTTCCCTTGTCCCGTCGTCCTCCCCACCATCTCTCACTTCCATCCCCTTGTCATCCCCCACTATTCCCCATTCCCTCGTCCAATGCCTTCCCAAATGATCTGATGTTTCTATCAGAAAATTGGGAACATCAAGTGATCTGATGTTCCCATCAGTGAAATATAAGAAAAACAATTAAAAATTAAATGAAAATATGAAAAATAAAAAAAATAAACTATACACACAAAATGAACTGTATGTTAAACAACACAGCTCAATTCCAATGCAATTCACACAAAATAATTAAATCAAAATTAAAATAAATCAAAATGTGTGAAAATTCCATTTATCAATGCAAACGGAAACAATGAAATGGAACTGTAGAATATTTAGTATAGCGTGTGTGTTGCTCCTGCATGCAACAAATGCTGCTGTTTTTCAAGAATAGCATAGTTGTACCTGTCACAGGTGTGGCTTCCATACATATACTTACGAAATGAACAGTATGGTAAACAACACTGCCTAATTCGAACACAATGTCTCACAATGTAATTCAATAAAAATAAAATAAATTCAAATCTATGAAAATAAAATTTATCAATGCAATTGGAAACATAAAAATGGAATTCGTGACATATCTAGTATAGAGTGCATTTTGCTATTATGTGCAACAGATGGCGCTGTTTTTCAAAAACGAATGTTTTTTCCTGTCACAGGTAAGGCATGTATATAGTAGATATATAAAATGACGCACCTATTCGAATGCAACGTTGTCAAAATTTCAAAGCAACCGGTAAAGAGGTTTCGAAGATTTTCCTCACATGAAAAACAGTTTTTCAGAAAAAGCATGTTTTTTTTTACCTTCACAGACGTGACATCTATATAGTATGTATATAGAAATTTGCTCGTATGCCAATGGAACGTTGTGTGAAAATTTCAAAGCAATCGGGAAAGAACTTTCGGAGATTAGCGATTTTGAACAAACGAACATTTACATTTTTATTTATATAAATATTTCTTTCCTCTGACCTAGTTTCAGGTCAGGCAATGAGAATAACTCTCACTTGATAGAATTGCTTCACCAGGCTACCCAGGGTCATAACCCCTGCAACTTGTGTTGGCTTTATTATGTAGCCCTGACCTGCTACTTGTGTTGGCTTAATTATGTAGCCCTGACCTGCTACTTGTGTTGGCTTAATTATGTAGCCCTGACCTGCAACTTGTGTTGGCTTCATTATGTAGCCCTGACCTGCTACTTGTGTTGGCTTCATTATGTAGCCCTGACCCCCTCCCCGCTCAGCTCGTTGTCGCCGTGTGGGGGCTTCGTGGGCGGCTGCTGGAGTGTGATGCTCCTTAGGACAGTCCTCTGTCCTTTTCTAGCCTTGTGCTCCTGCTGCTGTCCTCTCCAATTCTGCTGGGCACCTTTTCCTTTTCCTTCTGTTTCGTTTTTCTCCCCCCTCTTCTCCTATCTGCTTGCCGTTTCCTGCCGACCTTTTGCTCGTTCTGGTTCTTCCATGGACTTCTTCTATTTTGACGCCCGGGTGCTTGAGGAGGCATACTCATGCACCCGTAGAACTGCAGTACCCGACGTCGAGAGCGAGGGGACCCTTTTATTGTCAATCCCCACTTCGTCACTGAACCCGATCTCGACGGACTGTCGGTTTCTTAAGGTGGCGTTTGTGGGGCGTATACTCACGACGCACCCCTAGGAGGCCCCGACAAGATCGGCGATAGCTTCTTGTTGGGTGTCCTGCCTCTAATTGTGGCTCCATGGTGGGTGTGGGGGCTCATTCGTGAGTGAATTCATAATTTCGTCAAGATGATAACCCCTGTTTCGGCTGCTTCTGGCTTACCTTTTCAGGCTCGTGGGGTGGGCGACCAAGCCCCCGAGTCGGTCCGTATTGGAAGACCGGGCTCTGTAGCCTCCGCTGCATTGGGCCCCGACCTTGCTCCTCCTTTGGCCTCTCTGACTCCTTCCCCTGGCTCCCCTCCCTCCTCTGTGGTTGGGTCGAGCCCCAAGCCCCCAGTGGTGACTACCTCGTCCCCTGGCGCGGCTCCTTCTCTAGTTGTAACTACTGCGCCTTTTGACCCCTCTCTCTCTGGGGGTTCTCACCGCCGTTCTCGTCACGGCCGCCCTCGCTCGATTCCTTCCAGTTCTGCTACCTATCAAGCCTTGTTTGGTCCCGCTTCGTGGGCCAAATATTTTGATCTCCTCCCTCTTGATTCTGCGCCTCCTGACGATTTCTCCCTTCATCGACATCTCATTGATTCCGTGGATGCCTCCATTACTTTCAACCCCACTCGTCTCGGTACACGTGTCGTTGCTGCTCCTTCTCAGGATGCTGCTTCCCGCTTGGCTGCCTTATCCTGCCTTGGCGAGACCCCCGTTCGGGTCTCGAAGAACGCTCAATTGAATGCCAGTGTTGGCACTATTTTGCTCCCGCCCCATGTTGCAACCGGTGTTCGGGACCTGCGCGACTGCCACGACGATATTCGCCATATCCTCGCTGCCCAGGGCCATTCTATTCTCCAGGTGGACACGTTTACTCGTCCCCCTCGTGGTAGTCGCCGTCAACCCCTCCGGGTTGTGAAGATTACCTTTGATGGTAGGACCCTTCCACCCTCTGTCATTCTTGCTGGTGCCAGGTGCTCTGTCCAGGAGTACATTCCTTCTCCTCGGCTCTGCAACAAGTGCTGGAGGTTTGGGCATGGTGCCCTCCGCTGCTCCGGGACTGTCTCTCTCTGTCCTTTGTGTGGTGGCGAAGGTCACTCTAAGTCGGAGTGCACTTCTCCCCAGGCTCGTTGCCTCAACTGCGGTGAGGCCCATCCTACCTTCTCCCGTGCGTGTGTCCATTACAAGCTTGAGGCAGCCGTCCTCAACCTGAAGCACCGGGAGCGTTTATCTTTTCCTGAGGCGAGGCGCCAGGTTCGCCGGCTCCCGCCTTATGCTAATATCTCTTATGCTCGCGTGTTGCGCTCTTCCTCTCCTCGTCCTTCCCGCCTTCCTCAGACTCACAACCGTTTCCGGGCCTTGGACCCTGATGCGCCCACTGCCCCCTCCTCTGTTCCTTTGGGTTCTCTCCCGAAGAATCCTCCTCCTGGTCCTCTGTCTGGGGTTCCCCTTCCTTCTACCCGGTCTGTCGTGTCTTCTGTGTCTTCTTCCTCGTCCCCCTCCGATCCTCCTTCCCATCCTCTTCCTCCATCTATTGGCTCTCCCCACCGCCTGTCGGTGCGGGCGGATGTCCATCGCTCTCCTAACGGCCGTCGTGTGTGCTCTCGTTCGGCTTCTCCTGTTGAGACACTGGAATCCGTTGCCCGGTACGTAGTTGCTGGGACACCGGTCTCTTTAAGTCAGAAGCGTAAGCCTGGCTCCTCTCCTTCCTCTTCCCCGGCGGGTAAGAAGGCTTCGCTTTCTTCCTCGGCTCCTCCTTCTGGCTCTGTTGCTCCTTCCCCTCCCGTTTCAGTGCTTGCGCCCCCTGTTCCTGCTATGGAGGTTTCTTTGGCCCCTGCTTCCCTTTCGGTTGCTGCTCTTGCTGGGGTGCGCTCCCCTCTTTCTACTCCCCCTCATCCTGCTGCTGTCCTTGACGGCTCCTCTCCGTTGTCTCCTCCTCTTCCTCCTCCTCCTCCAGACCCTGCCCGCCCACCTCTGCTCTGTTCTCCCGTTTCCTTCCCTCCGTCTTTGCTCAGTTTACCCATGCCCCCTAACCCTGACTTTGCTGACCCTGATATTCTTTAACGTGCTCTGTTGGTCTTTCGCCTTTGTTTCTTCCTTGTTCTCTGTTTTTGTCCTTTCTCTTCTCGTCGTTGTCCATTCTTCAATGGAACGTTCGAGGTTATTACGCCAATTTCCTCGAACTCCAACTTCTGATTTCGCGGTTTTCGCCCCTTTGTGTCTGTCTCCAGAAGCCCATGCTTGGTGCTCGTCCTGGTCGTTTTCGTGGCTATTCCTTTCTCTCCCCCCCCCCAGCCATTGCTGGGGCTTCTAATTCTTCTGCTCTTTTGATTCGGGCTGATGTTCCCTTTGTTCCTTTACTTTTTCCTTCGCCTCTCCATTGTTCTGCTGCTCGTATCTTTGTGGGGAAATGGTACACAGTTTGTTCCATTTATCTCCCCCCGAGTGTCCCGCTCTCTCTTCCTGATTTGAAACACCTCCTGGACTCCTTGCCGGAGCCTGTGCTCCTGCTGGGTGACTTCAATTGTCGTCATTCTCTTTGGGGTGACGTTCTGACGAATACCCGGGGTCGCCTCCTTGAGCCGTGTCTCCTCTCTTCTTCCCTGTCTCTTCTGAATTCTGGTGAGCCCACTCATTTGGACTCTCGGACTCGCACCCTTTCTTGTCTTGATCTTTCTCTCTGCTCTTCTTCTCTTTACTTAGATTTCACGTGGCAGGTTCTTGATGACCTCCATGGAAGTGATCATTTCCCCATCCTTGTTTCCTTTTTCTCTTTTCGCCCTTCCCTCTCTTTCCCTAGGTGGCAGTTGGCTAAGGCAGACTGGACCCTATTTACCCTCAGTGCTGCTCTCCCTGACCTCTCCCTTCTGCCTCTCTCTCGCGCTCTCCTCCTTTTTCATGACACTGTCTTCAACGCTGCCCTCCGCTCTATTCCTCGCTCTTCCTCTCGGGGTCCACGGAAGTGCGTTCCCTGGTGGAATGCAGACTGTGCTCGGGCTGTCCGCTCTAAGCGTGCAGCCTGGAAGAGGCACCGCCGTAGGCAGACGACCGATTCTTTTCTTTTCTTTCGGAAAGCGAGTGCGGTGGCCCGTAGGGCCATCCGTACGGCTAAACGTGAATGTTGGGCATCTTATGTCTCATCAATTACGTCCGAGACCCCTCTGGCCCAGATCTGGAAGCGTATTCGCAAGATAGCAGGTAAGTTCGTTCCCGATGTTTCACCGGTCCTTCACCTCCATGATACTCTTGTGGCGGACCCGTTGCAGGTCGCTTCCGAACTGGGTTCCCATTTTTCTTCTGTTAGCTCTGGTCTTCATCTTCCCCAATCTTTCCTTCTTCGTAAACCTGTCCTTGAGTCTCGTCCTTTAGATTTCTGCACTCATCTTCAGCTTCCCTATAATGATCCCTTCTCTCTCTCTGAACTTCGTTCTGCCCTGGCCCTCTGCGGTTCTACGGCGGCGGGCTCCGATGGTATTCATTATGAGATGCTTCGCCATCTCCCTCCGGGCACGTCTCAGTATTTACTGAGTCTGTATAATCGGATCTGGGAGTCGTCGTCAGTCCCTGAGGGCTGGCTCGATGCCGTTGTCCTCCCTGTTCGCAAACCGGGGTCTCTGGGTACTTCCCCTAAGGACTTTCGCCCTATTGCTCTCACAAGTTGTGTCTGCAAACTCTTTGAACGTATGGTTAACGTTCGTCTGATGTGGTTCCTGGAACACCATCACCTCCTCTCCCCTTCTCAATTTGGTTTCCGCAAGTGCCGCAGCACGACAGATGTCCTGGTGAACTTGGAGGTCTATATTCGTACTGCTTTTGCTGCGAAGACCTCCGTTGTTGCCGTCCTTTTTGACCTAGAAAAGGCTTACGACACCACTTGGCGTTATCATATCCTCTCTCAACTTCATTCTTTTGGCCTTCGTGGTCATCTCCCTCTCTTTCTCCGCAGCTTCCTCTCTCGTCGTTCCTTTCGGGTGCGCCTTGGTACCGCTCTCTCTCCCTCTTTTCAGCAATACGAAGGTGTGCCCCAGGGTAGTGTTCTGAGCACTACTCTTTTTCTTGTTGCCCTCAATGGTCTTCTTTCCTCTCTTCCTTCTGGTGTCTTCTCCGCTCTCTATGTCGATGATCTTACCCTTTGTTGTCAGGGTGATGATTCGCCTCTCCTTCAACGCCGGCTTCAACTTGCAATTGATGCCGTGTCGTCTTGGGCCACAGGTCATGGCTTCAAGTTCTCTACTTCTAAGACTTGTGCCATGACTTTTACGCGGAAACGGGTTGTTCTTCGTCCCTCTTTGTCACTTTATGGTCATCCCCTTGAATACAAAGATTCCGCGAAGCTTTTGGGGTTATTCCTTGACACTCGTTTGTCTTGGTCTCCCCATATCTCTTACCTCCGTGTTGAGTGCTCTAAGGCCCTTACCCTCCTTCGGGTCTTGTCCCATACTTCTTGGGGGGCAGATAGGTGCACTCTCCTTGCTTTACATTCCTCTCTCGTCCTGTCTAAGCTCGATTATGGTTGCCCTGCTTACTCGTCTGCTTCTCCTTCTACTCTTCGCCGTCTTGATGCTTTGCACCATACTGGGTTGCGCCTCAGTTCTGGTGCCTTTCGTTCGACTCCCATCCTTAGCTTGTATGTTGACACTGGCTTCCTGTCTCTCCAGGACCGCCGTGATCGCTACTGTCTTCGCTATCTTGCGCGGTCCTTGCAACATCCTTCCTCTCGCCTCTGTCGTGCTTTAACTTTTACCCCTCCTGCGGTTCCTGTTCCTCTTCACCACCTCCCTCTTTCTGTCCGGTTATCTCGCCTACAGGATTCTCTCTCCGTTCATATTTCTGATGTTTCTCCTCGTGTTGTTCCTTCTTTGCCCCCGTGGAGGGTCCCTCTTCCGCGGTTTTGTACTTCCTTGACCCGTATCACTAAAGCTTTTACCCCTCCTGCGGTTCTAAAACGCCTTTTCCTCGAGCACTTTTCTTCTCACTCCCGCTCCGTTTCTGTCTTCATCGATGGGTCTAAGTCAGCGGACGGTGTTGGCTACTCTGTTGTTTTTCCTGATCGCACTTATATGTGTCGCTTGCCTCCGGAGACTAGCATCTTTACAGCAGAACTTTATGCTATTCTCTATGCTCTTCGTCTCCTGCTTTCTCGTTGTCAGTCCTCCTTTGTGGTTGTTGTTGACTCTCGTAGTGCCCTCATGGCTCTCGGGTCCTTTAATCCGGTTCATCCAGTAGTTGTCGAGATCCAGCATTGGCTGTTTCTCGTTCACAGTAAATTTAAGTCGGTTGAGTTTTGTTGGGTTCCCAGCCATATTGGTGTGTCTTTAAATGAGCGTGCGGATGCTGCCGCTAAGGAAGCTGTCCGCTCTTGTCCCATCTCTCGTAAAGGCATTCCGTATTCCGACTTTTACCCAGTTATCCATTCCTCAGTTCTTACCCGTTGGCAGGCTTCTTGGTTGTCTGTTACTGGTAACAAGCTACGTACTCTTAAATGTTGTGTTTCCTCGTGGCCGTCCTCCTTCCACCGTAACCGGCGGTGGGAAACAGCTCTGGCGAGGTTGCGTATTGGCCATACTCGCTTAACCCATGGTCACTTGATGGAGCGCCGCCCTGCTCCTTATTGTCCTAGTTGCATTGTCCCTCTTACGGTCGTGCATGTCCTTCTTGAATGTCCTGACTTCCAGGACGAGCGTGTGTCTTGCTTTCCGACCGCCCCTCGCGGTCACCTGTCCCTCGATAGAATTCTTGGTGACTCGGATACTTTTGATATCGTTCGCCTTATGCGTTTTTGTTCTCGTATTGGCATCCTTGGTGATATTTAGCGCCCTCTGATTATTTTGCGTATTTGATGGTGCTACATAGCCTTCCCGGTTTGGTGCCTTCTTTTGATAATTACTTACTTACTATGTAGCCCTGACCTGCTACTTGTGTTGGCTTAATTATGTAGCCCTGACCTGCTACTTGTGTTGGCTTAATTATGTAGCCCTGACCTGCTACTTGTGTTGGCTTCATTATGTAGCCCTGACCTGCAACTTGTGTTGGCTTCATTATGTAGCCCTGACCTGCTACTTGTGTTGGCTTCATTATGTAGCCTTGACCTGCTACTTGTGTTGGCTTAATTATGTAGCCCTGACCTGCTACTTGTGTTGGCTTTATTATGTAGCCCTGACCTGCTACTAGTAAAGGCTACACTATGGAGCCATGGCATGTTATCTGGGTGGCCTACGTTATGCAGTGTTCACCTTGTTGTCTATACGGGCTACATTATGAAGCACTGACCTGATACATGTATGTCGGTTACAATACATTGCCCTGACCACCTATTTGTTTGGGTTACATTATGTAACCCCTAACTAGTTATCATTGAACTGTGAATTCCTTGAATACTTACAGGCTACATTCCATAACAATAGCCTGTTTTCTATAGGGCATATGGTATGCAGCCCGGTCTCAGAGTAAATGCAATAGATTCAAACATCAAGATAATTATCATCAATCCTACTTGTTTCTTTCAAGAACACCTGAATTCAAGAGGTAAGGGGTGGGTGGGGGGTTGTTACCTATCTAATCAGCTGATTACAGAGGGAGTTGAAGAGCCTCTGCTCGCACTTGTCAAGGTACAGCTCGAGCTGTTGTCAGTTCCAACGTCACTGCCCTAATTACATCCCTGGCCATGTTGAGTGTATCCTTCTGGCTTCCTCATAATAGGATGACAGGGTGGCCGACCTCTAAACCTGGGTCACCTCGCTGTATATTCTCGCCCTATCGTGTCTCATAATGGGTTCAAAAGATACGCTAGACGAGTTGCTTTCCGACTCCTATCGCCTTTTAAGCTGTCATCAGACGGTTACGCACAGTCGACCCGTCTCTGTGTAGCTATCAGGTAATGGCTGTGCACGTAACTCGGCTAGCACTATATTGATCAGTCTCCACCAACACTGTCACTGTTCACTGCATGGTGTTATTTCACTGGAACTTTCACGATAGTACTACGTTTAGCAGTGAACACTAGCCTCACTGAATGTACCAAACCTCTCACTGGTGAATTTACCTCACTTGAGCTCCTGTACCATAATCAATAAACTATACTTGTGACTCACTGCCATAACATCCTTCGACCGACTTCACCCTGCCGTTGATAAAATGTTACTGGTTATTGTCCTTACTGACCTCGCCACTCGTCCGGACTCCACTGTCAAACATGAGGACCTTGCCCACTCTCCGACTCTCCTTACACGGGAGACATCTCTCGTCACGTGGGGTGCAGTCGCACCTCCACAGATCTCCAGTATCAGCTCTTGATACTGATAATGGCTCAAAAGGGCCACCACGTACGGGCTATTCATGCCCGTGCCACCGTTTGGGTAGCTTAATCTTCATCAATCAATCAATCGACTCTCCTTAGTACTTGTGGTAGGTAGTTTTGGATAATGCGGTAGACTGTAAGGTATAAAATTATACCTTTCTATAGTTATTACACATAACTCAAGTCTCCTACCACTTGGGCTGGACTGTAGAGCGACAGTCTCGCTCCGCGCAGGTCGGCGTTCAATCCCCGAACGTCCAAGTGGTTGGGCACCATTCCCTCCCTCTTTCCCCATCATAAATCCTTATACTGACCCTTTCCTAGTGGTATATAGTCTTAATGGCTTGGCACTTTCCCCGCTGATAGTTCACTTCCCCGTCCAACACATCTCCGCCTTTTGCTGCTAGGTTTCAATACACTCCAAGGGGTCAGCAGAGATCTGTTATCCACTCCTATGGATTCAACTTGACGCTACTCTCACCCAAACTGGTGAGAGTATGTTGCCATTATTTTGGTAATGGCAAATTATTTCCCAATCATGTAGGAATTATGTTACCATTCCTGTGAGCTATATTACGTACCCTTGAGTTGTTACATGTATGGGGGCTACATCACGAAGCCTAGACCGACTGTCTATGAGGGCTCAGTTATGATGCCCTGATCTCATATGTGGGCCACATTACGTAATCCTGATCTGTTATCTGTGTGGAATACGCTAATAATCCTTGATAAGTTATCTATGAGGGCTATATTATTAACCTTGATCAGTTACAGTATGAAACTCATACCTGCTATCTGTGTTGGTTTCATTATTTATCTTTGAACTGTTATATGTGATGCGTGCATTATGAAGTAAGTAATTATCAAAAGAAGGCACCAAACTGGGAAAGCTATGTAGTACCATCAAATGCGCAGATTAATCAGAAGGCGCTAAATATCACCAAGGATGCCAATACGAGAACAAAAGCGCATAAGGCGAACGATATCAGAAGTATCCGAGTCACTAAGAATTCTATTGAGGGACAAGTGACTGCGAGGGGCGGTCGGAAAGAAAGACACATGCTCGTCCCAGAAGTCAGAACATTCAAGAAGGACATGCACGACCGTAAGAGGGACAATGCAATTAAGACAATAAGGAGCAGGACGGCGCTCCATCAAGTGACCATGGGTTAAGTGAGTATGGCCAATACGCAACCTCGCCAGAGCAGTTTCCCACCGCCGGTTACGGTGGTAGGAGGATGGCCACGAGGAAACACAACATTTAAGAGTACGGAGTTTGTTACCTGTAACAGACGACCAAGAAGCCTGCCAACGGGTAACGACGGAGGAATGGATAACCGGGTAAAAGTCGGAATATGGAATACCTTTACGAGAGACGGGACAAGAGCGGACAGATTCCTTGGCGGCAGCATCTGCACAGTCATTTAAAGACACACCAATATGGCTGGGAACCCAACAAAACTCAACCGACTTAAATTTACTGTGAACAAGAAACAGCCAATGCTGGATCTCGACAACTACTGGATGAACCGGATTAAAGGACCCGAGAGCCATGAGGGCACTACGAGAGTCAACAACAAAGGAAGACAGACAACGAGAAAGCAGGAGACAAAGAGCATAGAGAATAGCATAAAGCTCCGCTGTAAAGATGCTAGTCTCCGAAGGTAAGCGACACATATAAGTGCGATCAGGAAAAACAACAGAGTAGCCAACACAATCCGCAAACTTAGACCCATCGGTGAAGACAGAAACGGAGCGGGAGTGAGAAGAAAAGTGCTCAAGGAAAAGGCGTTTTAGAACCGTAGGAGGGCTAAAAGCTTTAGTGACGCGGGTCAAGGACGTACAAAACTGCGGAAGGGGGACTCTCCACAGGGGCAAAGAAGGAACAACACGAGGAGAAACATTAGAAATACGAACGGAAAGAGAATCCTGTAGGCGAGATAACCGGACAGAAAGAGGGAGGTGGTGAAGAGGAACAGGAACCGCAGGAGGGGTAAAAGTTAAAGCACGACAGAGGCGAGAGGAAGGATGTTGTAAGGACCGAGCAAAATAGCGAAGACAGTAGCGATCACGGCGGTCCTGGAGAGACAGGAAGCCAATGTCAACATACAAGCTAAGGACGGGAGTCGAACAAAAGGCACCAGAACTGAGGCGCAACCCAGTATGGTGCAAAGCATCAAGACGACGAAGAGTAGAAGGAGAAGCAGACGAGTAAGCATGGCAACCATAATCGAGCTTATACAGGACGAGAGAGGAATGTAAAGGAAGGAGAGTGCGCCTATCTGCCCCCCAAGAAGTATGGGATAATACCCGAAGGAGGGTAAGGGCCTTAGAGCACTCAACATGGAGGTAAGAGATATGGGGAGACCAAGACAAACGAGTGTCAAAGAATAACCCCAAAAGCTTCGCGGAATCTTTGTACTCAAGGGGATGACCATAAAGTGACAAAGAGGGACGAAGAACGACCCGTTTCCGAGTAAAAGTCATGGCACAAGTCTTAGAAGAAGAGAACTTGAAGCCATGATCGGTGGCCCAAGACGACACGGCATCAATTGCAAGTTGAAGCCGGCGTTGAAGGAGAGGCGATTCATCACCCTGACAGCAAAGGGTAAGATCATCGACATAGAGCGCGGAGAAGACACCTGAAGGAAGAGAGAAAAGAAGACCATTGAGGGCAACCAGAAAAAGAGTAGTGCTCAGAACACTACCCTGGGGCACACCTTCGTATTGCTGAAAAGAGGCAGAGAGAGAGCGGTACCAAGTCGCACCCGAAAGGAACGACGAGAGAGGAAGCTGCGGAGAAAGAGAGGGAGATGAACACGAAGGCCAAAAGAATGAAGTCGAGATAGAATATGATACCGCCAAGTGGTGTCGTAAGCCTTTTCCAGGTCAAAAAGGACGGCAACAACGAAGGTCTTCGCAGCAAAAGCAGTACGAATATAGACCTCCAAGTTCACCAGGACATCTGTCGTGCTGCGGCACTTGCGGAAACCAAATTGAGAAGGAGAGAGGAGGTGATAGTGTTCCAGGAACCAAATCAGACGAACTTTAACCATACGTTCAAAGAGTTTGCAGACACAACTTGTGAGGGCAATAGGGCGAAAGTCCTTAGGGGAAGTACCCAGAGACCCCGGTTTGCGAACAGGGAGGACAACGGCATCGAGCCAGTCCTCAGGGACTGACGACGACTCCCAGATCCGATTATACAGACTCAGTAAATACTGAGACGTGCACGGAGGGAGATGGTGAAGCATCTCATAATGAATACAATCGGAGCCCGCCACCGTAGAACCGCAGAGGGCCAGGGCAGAACGAAGTTCAGAGAGAGAGAAGGGATCATTATAGGAAAGCCGAAGATGAGTGCAGAAATCTAAAGGACGAGACTCAAGGACAGGTATACGAAGAAGGAAAGATTGGGGAAGATGAAGACCAGAGATAACAGAAGAAAAGTGGGAACCCAGTTCGGAAGCGACCTGCAACAGTTCCGCCACAAGGGTACCATGGAGGTGAAGGACCGGTGAAACATCAGGAACGAACTTACCCGCTATCTACCGAATACGCTTCCAGATCTGTGGCAGAGGAGTTTTGGACGTAATTGTGGAGACATAAGATGCCCAACATTCACGCTTAGCCGTACCGATGGCCCTACGGGCCACCGCACTCGCTTTCCAAAAGAAAAGAAAAGAATCTGCCGCCTGCCGACGGCGGTGCCTCTTCCAGGCTGCACGCTTACAGTGGACAGCCCGAGCACAATCCGCATTGCACCAGGGAACGCACTTCCGTGGACCCCGGGAGGAAGAGCGAGGAATAGAGCGGAGGGCAGCGTCGAAGACAGTGTCATGAAAAAGGAGGAGAGCACGAGGGAGAGGTCAGAGAGCAGCACTGAGGGTAAATAGGTTCCAGTGTGCCTTAGCAAACTGCCACCTTGGGAAGGAGAGGGAAGGGCGAAAAGAGAAAAAGGAAACAAGGATGGGGAAATGGTCACTGCCATGGAGGTCATCAAGAACCTGCCACGTGAAATCTAAGTAAAGAGAAGAAGAGCAGAGAGAAAGATCAAGACAGGAAAGGGTGCGAGTCCGAGAGTCCAAGTGAGTGGGCTCACCAGAATTCAGAAGAGACAGGGAAGAAGAGAGGATAAACGGCTCAAGAAGGCGACCTCGGGTATTCGTCAGAACATCACCCCAAAGAGAATGACGACAATTGAAATCACCCAGCAGGAGCACAGGCTCCGGCAAGGAGTCCAGGAGGTGTTTCAAAACAGGAAGAGAAAGCGGGACACTCGGGGGGAGATAAATGGAGCAAACTGTGTACCATTTCCCCACAAAGATACGAGGAGCAGAACAATGGAGAGGCGAAGGAAAAAGTAAGGGGACAAAGGGAACATCAGCACGAATCAAGAGAGCAGAAGAATTAAGAGCCCCAGCAACGGTTGGGGGGGGGGGGGGAAGAGAAAGGAATAGCCACGAAAACGACCAGGACGAGCACCAAGCATCGGCTCCTGGAGACAGACACAAAGGGGCGAAAACCGCGAAATTAGAAGTTGGAGTTCGAGGAAACTGGCGTAATAACCTCGAACGTTCCATTGAAGATTAGACATCGACGAGAAGAGAAAGGACAACAACAGAGATCAAGGAAGAAACAAAAGCAAAAGAGCAACATAGCACGTTAAAGAATATTTGGGTCGGGATCAGGGTCAGCAAAGTCAGGGTTAGGGGGCATGGGTAAACTGAGCAAAGATGGAGGGATGGAAGCGGGAGAACGGACCAGAGGTGGGCGGGCGGGCTCCGGAGGAGGAGGAAGAGAAGGAGACAACGGAGAGGAGCAGTCAAGGACAGCAGCAGGAAGAGGGGGGGGTAGAAAAAGGGGAGCGCACCTCAGCAAGGGCAGCAACCGAGAGGGAAGCAGGGGCCAAAGAAACCTCCATAGCAGGAACAGGGGGCCCAACCACTGAAATGGGAGGGGAAGGAGCAATAGAGCCAGTAGTACGGGCCGAGGAAGAAAGCGAAACCTTCTTACCCGCCGGGGAGGAGGAAGGAGAGGAGCCAGGCTTACGCTTCTGACGTAAAGAGACCGGTGTCCCAGCAACTACGTACTGGGCAACGGATTCCAGCGTCTCAACAGGAGACGCTGAACGAGAGCACATACGACGGCCGTTAGGAGAGTGATGCACATCCGCCTGCACCTACAGGCAGCGGGGAGAGTCAATAGATGGAGGAGAAGGACGGGAAGGAGGATCGGAGGGAGACGAGGAAGAAGACACAGGAGATTTGACAGACCGGGTAGAAAGAAGGGGAACCCCAGACAGAGGACCAGGAGGGGGACCCTTCGGGACAGAACTCAAAGGAACAGAGGAGGGGGCAGTGGGCGTATCAGGGTCCAAGGCCCGGAAACGGTTGTGAGTCTGAGGAAGGTGGGAAGGACGAGGAGAGGAAGAGCGCAACACGCGAGCATAAGAGACGTTAGCATAAGGCGGGAGCCGGCGAACCTGGCGCCTCGCCTCGGGAAAAGATAAACTCTCCCGGTGCTTCAAGTTGAGGACGGCTGCCTCAAGCTTGTAATGGATACAGGCACGGAAGAAGGTTGGATGGGCCTCAACCCAGTTGAGACAGCGAGCTTGGGGAGAAGTGCACTCCGACTTAGAGTGACCTTCACTCCCACACAAAGGACAGAGAGAAACAGTCCCAGACCAGCGGAGGGCACCATGCCCAATCCTCCAGCACTTGTTACAAAGCCGGGGAGAAGGAATATACTCCTGGACAGAGCACCTAGCACCAGCAAGAATGACAGAGGATGGAAGGGTCCTACCATCAAAGGTGATTTTCATAACTCTTAAGGGGTTGACGGCGATGACCACGAGGGGGACGAGTAAACGAGTCCACCTGGAGGACAGAATGGCCTTGGGCATCGAGGATATGCCGAATGTCATCGTGGCAGTCCTGCAGATTCCGAACACCGGTTGCAACATGGGGCGGGAGGAGAATAGTGCCAACACTGGCATTCAACCGAGTGTTCTTTGAGACCCGAACAGGGATCTCGCCAAGGCAGGATAAGGCAGCCAAGCGGGAAGCCGTATCCTGAGAAGAAGCAGCAACGACACTTGTACCGAGACGAGTGGGGTTGAAAGTAACAGATGCATCCATGGAATCAACGAGATGCCGATGGAGGGAGAAATCGTCAGGAGGTGCAGAATCAAGAGGGAGGAGATCAAAGTATTTGGGCCACGAAGCAGGATCAAATAAGGCCTGATACGCATCAGTACAGGAAGGAAACGAGCGAGGGCGGCCGTGGCGCTGACGGCGTTGAGAACCTCTAGAGAGAGGGGTCAAAAGGCGCAGTAGTCACAACGAGAGACTTAGCCGCACCAGAGGACGAAGTGGTCACCACCGGGGGATTGAGGCTCGACCCAACCACAGAGGAGGGAGGGGAGCTGGGGGAAGAATTCAGGACAGTCAAAGGAGGAGCAAGGTCGGGGCCCAATGCAGCGGGAGCTACAGAGCCCAGTCTTCCAATACAGGCCGACTCGGGGGCTTGGTCGCCCACCCCACGAGCCTGAGAGGGTACAACAGAAACATTCAACGACATTAAGACGAAGAGAAAGAAATTCATCCACGAATGTGCCCCCATACACACCATGGAGCCACAATTAGAGGCAGGACACCCTACAAGAAGCTATCGCCGATCTTGCCGGGGCCTCCCAGGGGTGCGTCGTGAGTATACGCCCCACAAACGCCACCTTAAGAACCGTCAGTCCGTCGAGATCGGGTTCAGTGACGAAAGGGGGATTGACAATAAAAGGTTCCCCTCGCTCGAGACATTGGGTACTACAGTTCTACGGGTGCAAGAGTATGCTTCCTCAAGCACCCGGGCGTCAAAATAGAAGAAGTCCAAATGAATAACCAAAACAAGCAAAAGGTCGGCAGGAAAAGACAAGCAGATAGGAGAAGAGGGGCGAGAAAAACGAAACAAAAGGAAAAGGAAGAAGTGCTCAGCACAATTAGAGAAAACAGCAGCAGGAGTGCAAGACCACCAAAGGACAGAGGACTGTCCCACGGAGCATCACACTCCAGCAGCTGTCCACTAAGCCCCCCTCACGGCGCCAACGGGCCGGATGGGGAGGGGGTTCAATCTAGCAAGACAGTCCTCCTTGTTCCGAAATTCCTGAACATCGTTTAGATTGTCAATGGTTTCTCTCTCTGCCATGTTATCACTATACACTGTGCACAAACACTGCACTTAACACTTCACACGGAGCACCGCACAGGACATTTAATGTCGTAACAAATAACGAACAGAGTAAATTGTAGAGTGTAAATTGTAAAGTGTAGAGTAAATTGTGTGGCCTTGACCTGTTATGTTTGTGTCCTACATTATGAAGAGCTCATGTGGCGTCTATGTGGTCTACATTATATAGCTCTGACCTGTTATTTGTTCTTCCTACATTATACAGTCCTGATTTGTTAACTGTGTGAGCTACAGTATGTAGTCTGACCTATCATCTATGCGGGCTACACTGTATAATTCTCACCTGTTATCTCTGTGAGCTACAGTACGTTGTCCTGACCTAATATGTGTATGGGATACTTTTTGTTGCCCTGACCTTTAATATGTGTAGGCTTCATTATGTATCACTGACCTATTATCTGTGATGGCTACATTGTGTAGCTCTGACCTTCTCAAATCAAGTCAAATGAAGCAAAAAAAAATGTAAATAAAATAAACAGTCCATTACCTACATAAGTCACAAATATCAGCATACCAAGCAAACATTCATTATCACAGTCAGAAAATTTATTGGTAGCAAATTATACAAATAATTTTGATACGCATTTACTAAACAGGTGCAAAGCATTCTAAATAGAAAATTACACTTTAGGTATAAAGTGAGTGACATTAACTAAGCATCAGAGAGATGATACATTGTAACGACTCATTATGTGCAACAAAATTAAGATAATGAGACCAATGACAGCCTAATTAATATAAATTAATCATGCCATGAAGTTCTATACATTTGAACACCCGCAACATTATACATCAACAGATTCTGGCGCTATCCTGGTTTAAAACCACGCCAAACACACTACTCAAATAGCATCAACTTGAAATCAGTTGGATTCAAGATGCCTGTCAGTAATCCGTCTCTCTTTGACATTAGTTTATTTTCAATGAAGGGAGAAGGTCAGTTTCAATGAAGGGGAAGGTCAGTTTCAATGATGAGGAAGGTCAGTTTCAGTGAAGGGGAAGATCAGTATCAATGAAGGGGAAGGTCAGTGTCATTGAAGTGGAAGGTCAGTTTCAATGAAAGGGAAGGTCAGTTTCAATGAAGTGGAAGGTCAGTTTCAATGAAGGGGAAGGTCAGTTTCTATGAAGAGGAAGGTCAGTTTCTATGAAGGGGAAGGTCAAATTCAATCTCATCTGTCAGGTATACATACGGAATTGTTGTGCAACGCTGAATATTTATATTTTAAGCAGGCGACATCAACCTGTCCTCTTAAAAAGAACGTCGCTTTTGGCAGTTTGCCCGTATGGCCGAATTTGGACGTAATTTGAAAATGAAAAAATGAAAATAAATTTGGGATTTTTTTTCAACAACAGTAAGTTAAGGGTCCTCTGATAGGTTAGGTGGGCAGGAAATTCTCATAAAGTTTCAAAACGTTATGAAAGTAAGTAAGTAATTATCAAAAGAAGGCACCAAACCGGGAAGGCTATGTAGCACCATCAAATACGCAAAATAATCAGAGGGCGCTAAATATCACCAAGGATGCCAATACGAGAACAAAAACGCATAAGGCGAACGATATCAAAAGTATCCGAGTCACCAAGAATTCTATCGAGGGACAGGTGACCGCGAGGGGCGGTCGGAAAGCAAGACACACTCGTCCTGGAAGTCAGGACATTCAAGAAGGACATGCACGACCGTAAGAGGGACAATGCAACTAGGACAATAAGGAGCAGGGCGGCGCTCCATCAAGTGACCATGGGTTAAGCGAGTATGGCCAATACGCAACCTCGCCAGAGCTGTTTCCCACCGCCGGTTATGGTGGAAGGAGGACGGCCACGAGGAAACACAACATTTAAGAGTACGTAGCTTGTTACCAGTAACAGACAACCAAGAAGCCTGCCAACGGGTAAGGACTGAGGAATGGATAACCGGGTAAAAGTCGGAATACGGAATGCCTTTACGAGAGATGGGACAAGAGCGGACAGCTTCCTTAGCGGCAGCATCCGCACGCTCATTTAAAGACACGCCAATATGGCTGGGAACCCAACAAAACTCAACCGACTTAAATTTACTGTGAACGAGAAACAGCCAATGCTGGATCTCGACAACTACTGGATGAACTGGATTAAAGCACCCGAGAGCCATGAGGGCACTACGAGAGTCAACAACAACCACAAAGGAAGACTGACAACGAGAAAGCAGGAGACGAAGAGCATAGAGAATAGCATAAAGTTCCGCTGTAAAGATGCTAGTCTCCGGAGGCAAGCGACACATATAAGTGCGATCAGGAAAAACAACAGAGTAGCCAACACCGTCCGCTGACTTAGACCCATCGGTGAAGACAGAAACGGAGCGGGAGTGAGAAGAAAAGTGCTCGAGGAAAAGGCGTTTTAGAACCGTAGGAGGGGTAAAAGCTTTAGTGATACGAGTCAGGGATGTACAAAACCGCGGAAGAGGGACCCTCCACGGGGGCAAAGAAGGAACAACACGAGGAGAAACATCAGAAATACGAACGGAAAGAGAATCCTGTAGGCGAGATAACCGGACAGAAAGAGGGAGGTGGTGAAGAGGAACAGGAACCGCAGGAGGGGTAAAAGTTAAAGCACGACAGAGGCGAGAGGAAGGATGTTGCAAGGACCGCGCAAGATAGCGAAGACAGTAGCGATCACGGCGGTCCTGGAGAGACAGGAAGCCAGTGTCAACATACAAGCTAAGGACGGGAGTCGAACGAAAGGCACCAGAACTGAGGCGCAACCCAGTATGGTGCAAAGCATCAAGACGGCGAAGAGTAGAAGGAGAAGCAGACGAGTAAGCAGGGCAACCATAATCGAGCTTAGACAGGACGAGAGAGGAATGTAAAGCAAGGAGAGTGCGCCTATCTGCCCCCCAAGAAGTATGGGACAAGACCCGAAGGAGGGTAAGGGCCTTAGAGCACTCAACACGGAGGTAAGAGATATGGGGAGACCAAGACAAACGAGTGTCAAGGAATAACCCCAAAAGCTTCGCGGAATCTTTGTATTCAAGGGGATGACCATAAAGTGACAAAGAGGGACGAAGAACAACCCGTTTCCGCGTAAAAGTCATGGCACAAGTCTTAGAAGTAGAGAACTTGAAGCCATGACCTGTGGCCCAAGACGACACGGCATCAATTGCAAGTTGAAGCCGGCGTTGAAGGAGAGGCGAATCATCACCCTGACAACAAAGGGTAAGATCATCGACATAGAGAGCGGAGAAGACACCAGAAGGAAGAGAGGAAAGAAGACCATTGAGGGCAACCAGAAAAAGAGTAGTGCTCAGAACACTACCCTGGGGCACACCTTCGTATTGCTGAAAAGAGGGAGACAGAGCGGTACCAAGTCGCACCCGAAAGGAACGACGAGAGAGGAAGCTGCGGAGAAAGAGAGGGAGATGACCACGAAGGCCAAAAGAATGAAGTTGAGATAGGATATGATAACGCCAAGTGGTGTCGTAAGCCTTTTCCAGGTCAAAAAGGACGGCAACAACGGAGGTCTTCGCAGCAAAAGCAGTACGAATATAGACCTCCAAGTTCACCAGGACATCTGTCGTGTTGCGGCACTTGCGGAAACCAAATTGAGAAGGGGAGAGGAGGTGATGGTGTTCCAGGAACCACATCAGACGAACGTTAACCATACGTTCAAAGAGTTTGCAGACACAACTTGTGAGAGCAATAGGGCGAAAGTCCTTAGGGGAAGTACCCAGAGACCCCGGTTTGCGAACAGGGAGGACAACGGCATCGAGCCAGTCCTCAGGGACTGACGACGACTCCCAGATCCGATTATACAGACTCAGTAAATACTGAGACGTGCTCGGAGGGAGATGGCGAAGCATCTCATAATGAATACCATCGGAGCCCGCCGCCGTAGAACCGCAGAGGGCCAGGGCAGAACGAAGTTCAGAGAGAGAGAAGGGATCATTATAGGGAAGCTGAAGATGAGTGCAGAAATCTAAAGGACGAGACTCAAGGACAGGTTTACAAAGAAGGAAAGATTGGGGAAGATGAAGACCAGAGCTAACAGAAGAAAAGTGGGAACCCAGTTCGGAAGCGACCTGCAACAGGTCCGCCACAAGAGTATCATGGAGGTGAAGGACCGGTGAAACATCGGGAACGAACTTACCCGCTATCTTGCGGATACGCTTCCAGATCTGGGCCAGAGGGGTTTCGGACGTAATTGTCGAGACATAAGATGCCCAACATTCACGTTTAGCCGTACGGATGGCCCTACGGGCCACCGCACTCGCTTTCCGAAAGAAAAGAAAAGAATCGGTCGTCTGCCTACGGCGGTGCTTCTTCCAGGCTGCACGCTTACAGCGGACAGCCCGAGCACAGTCCGCATTCCACCAGGGAACGCACTTCCGTGGACCCCGAGAGGAAGAGCGAGGAATAGAGCGGAGGGCAGCGTCGAAGACAGTGTCATGAAAAAGGAGGAGAGCGCGAGAGAGGGGCAGAAGGGAGAGGTCAGAGAGAGTAGCACTGAGGGAAAATAGGGTCCAGTCCGCCTTAGCAAACTGCCACCTAGGGAAAGAGAGGGAAGGGCGAAAAGAGAAAAAGGAAACAAGGATGGGGAAATGATCACTTCCATGGAGGTCATCAAGAACCTGCCACGTGAAATCTAAGTAAAGAGAAGAAGAGCAGAGAGAAAGATCAAGACAAGAAAGGGTGCGAGTTCGAGAGTCCAAATGAGTGGGCTCACCAGAATTCAGAAGAGACAGGGAAGAAGAGAGGAGAAACGGCTCAAGGAGGCGACCCCGGGTATTCGTCAGAACGTCACCCCAAAGAGAATGACGACAATTGAAGTCACCCAGCAGGAGCACAGGCTCCGGCAAGGAGTCTAGGAGGTGTTTCAAATCAGGAAGAGAGAGCGGGACACTCGGGGGGAGATAAATGGAACAAACTGAGTACCATTTCACCACAAAGATACGAGCAGCAGAACAATGGAGAGGCGAAGGAAAAAGTAAAGGAACAAAGGGAACATCAGCCCGAATCAAGAGAGCAGAAGAATTAGAAGCCCCAGCAATGGCTGGGGGGGGGGGGAGAGAAAGGAATAGCCACGAAAACGACCAGGACGAGCACCAAGCATTGGCTCCTGGAGACAGACACAAAGGGGCGAAAACCGCGAAACCAGAAGTTGGAGTTCGAGGAAATTGGCGTAACAACCTCGAACGTTCCATTGAAGAATGGACAACGACGAGAAGAGAAAGGACAAAAACAGAGAACAAGGAAGAAACAAAGGCGAAAGACCAACAGAGCACGTTAAAGAATATCAGGGTCGGGATCAGGGTCAGCAAAGTCAGGGTTAGGGGGCATGGGTAAACTGAGCAAAGACGGAGGGAAGGAAACGGGAGAACAGATCAGAGGTGGGCGGGCAGGGTCCGGAGGAGGAGGAGGAGGAGCAGACAACGGAGAGGAGCAGTCAAGGACAGCAGCAGGAAGAGGGGGAGTAGAAAGAGAGGAGCGCACCCCAGCAAGAGCAGCAACCGAAAGGGAAGCAGGGGCCAAAGAAACCTCCATAGCAGGAACAGGGGGCGCAAGCACTGAAACGGGAGGGGAAGGAGCAACAGAGCCAGAAGGAGGAGCTGAGGAAGAAAGCGAAGCCTTCTTACCCGCCGGGGAAGAGGAAGGAGAGGAGCCAGGCTTACGCTTCTGACTTAAAGAGACCGGTGTCCCAGCAACTACGTACCGGGCAACGGATTCCAGTGTCTCAACAGGAGAAGCCGAACGAGAGCACACACGACGGCCGTTAGGAGAGCGATGGACATCCGCCCGCACCGACAGGCGGCGGGGAGAGCCGATAGATGGAGGAAGAGGATGGGAAGGAGGATCGGAGGGGGACGAGGAAGAAGACACAGAAGACACGACAGACCGGGTAGAAGGAAGGGGAACCCCAGACAGAGGACCAGGAGGAGGATCCTTCGGGAGAGAACCCAAAGGGACAGAGGAGGGGGCAGTGGGCGCATCAGGGTCCAAGGCCCGGAAACGGTTGTGAGTCTGAGGAAGGCGGGAAGGATGAGGAGAGGAAGAGCGCAACACGCGAGCATAAGAGATATTAGCATAAGGCGGGAGCCGGCGAACCTGGCGCCTCGCCTCAGGAAAAGATAAACGCTCCCGGTGCTTCAAGTTGAGGACGGCCGCCTCAAGCTTGTAATGGACACACGCACGGGAGAAGGTAGGATGGGCCTCACCGCAGTTGAGGCAACGAGCCTGGGGAGAAGCGCACTCCGACTTAGAGTGACCTTCGCCACCACACAAAGGACAGAGAGAGACAGTCCCGGAGCAGCGGAGGGCACCATGCCCAAACCTCCAGCACTTGTTGCAGAGCCGAGGAGAAGGAATGTACTCCTGGACAGAGCACCTGGCACCAGCAAGAATGACAGAGGGTGGAAGGGTCCTACCATCAAAGGTAATCTTCACAACCCGGAGGGGTTGACGGCGACTACCACGAGGGGGGACGAGTAAACGTGTCCACCTGGAGAATAGAGTGGCCCTGGGCAGCGAGGATATGTCGAATATCGTCGTGGCAGTCGCGCAGGTCCCGAACACCGGTCGCAACATGGGGCGGGAGCAAAATAGTGCCAACACTGGCATTCAACTGAACGTTCTTCGAGACCCGAACGGGGGTCTCGCCAAGGCAGGATAAGGCAGCCAAGCGGGAAGCAGCATCCTGAGAAGGAGCAGCAACGACACGTGTACCGAGACGAGTGGGGTTGAAAGTAATGGAGGCATCCACGGAATCAATGAGATGTCGATGGAGGGAGAAATCGTCAGGAGGCGCAGAATCAAGAGGGAGGAGATCAAAATATTTGGCCCACGAAGCGGGACCAAACAAGGCTTGATAGGTAGCAGAACTGGAAGGAATCGAGCGAGGGCGGCCGTGACGAGGACGGCGGTGGGAACCCCCAGAGAGAGAGCGGTCAAAAGGCGCAGTAGTTACAACGAGAGAAGGAGCCGCGCCAGGGGACGAGGTAGTCACCACTGGGGGCTTGGGGCTCGACCCAACCACAGAGGAGGGAGGGGAGCCAGAGGAAGGAGTCAGAGAGGCCAAAGGAGGAGCAAGGTCGGGGCCCAATGCAGCGGAGGCTACAGAGCCCGGTCTTCCAATACGGACCGACTCGGGGGCTTGGTCGCCCACCCCACGAGCCTGAGAAGGTAAACCAGAAGAAGCCGAAGCAGGGGTAATCATCTTGACGAAAGAAAGAATTCACTCACGAATGTGCCCCCACACCCACCATGGAGCCACAATTAGAGGCAGGACACCCAACAAGAAGCTATCGCCGATCTTGTCGGGGCCTCCTAGGGGTGCGTCGCGAGTATACGCCCCACAAACGCCACCTTAAGAAACCGACAGTCCGTCGAGATCGGGTTCAGTGACGAAGTGGGGATTGACAATAAAAGGTTCCCCTCGCTCTCGACGTCGGGTACTGCAGTTCTACGGGTGCATGAGTATGCCTCCTCAAGCACCCGGGCGTCAAAATAGAAGAAGTCCAAGGGAAGAACCAGAACGAGCAAAAGGTCGGTAGGAAACGGCAAGCAGATAGGAGAAGAGGGGGGAGAAAAACGAAACAGAAGGAAAAGGAAAAGATGCCCAGCAGAATTGGAGAGGACGGCAGCAGGAGCACAAGGCTAGAAAAGGACAGAGGACTGTCCCAAGGAGCATCACACTCTGGCAGCCGCCCACTAAGCCCCCACACGGCGACAACGAGCTGAGCGGGGAGGGGGAACGTTATGAAAAACGTTAATTTAAAGTGCGCGTAGCCTCTGCTAAGCACTTTAGCTAGCGCGTAAAGTGCTTATAACCTCTGCGCGTAGGCCGGACGATTCAAATAGAAAACGGAACAGAACGTCACTTTTGTGAGTCGATTTCATTTCAAATTACGTCCAAATTTGGCCATAGCGCGCATACGAGCCAAAAGTGACATTTTTAAGAGGACGAGTTGGGCGATGAGTCACAATAACGTGGCTAAAGTATGTTGACCAGACCACACACTAGAAGGTGAAGGGACGACCACGTTTCGGTCCGTCCTGGACCATTCTCAAGTCGATTGTGATGAGGAAGTAGAGACAGGCAATAAATAGGCAAGAGAGAGCTGAGGAGCAAAGTAAGGTGTAGTAGAAGGGATAGTAATAATAATAAGAGCTGCAGAGGGCCTATTGGCCCATACGAGGCAGCTCCTATTATAACCACCGGATGAGAAGGAGATATGAATAAGAAGAGGATAGCAAGGGAGCGTAGGAGAAGACAATGAACAGAAAAAGGGAGAAGAGAGAAAGAAAAGGAAAGAGAAAGAAAGATAAATGAAAGGGGTAGGCTTATGTTAGGTCACGTTTGTTAGAAAGATTAGAGCATTTGAGTATATAGTGTGAAAGGGAAGAGTCCACAGCAACAAAGCCAGGACTCAAGTTCATGTTGGGTACATTGTGTATTAGAGCCGATTCAACAAGACGGCGTCTGTGTAGAGTAGAGGCAGGAAAGATTATTTTGGAGGAAGACCAAACAATGGGATGATTAGAATCCATCACATAGCAGAAGAGAGCATTGTTAGTTTCTGCAGACTTAACACTTCTCTTGTGTTCTTTAAGTCTGTCATTCAGTGTACGGCCAGTTTCGCCAAAGTATTGGAGAGGACAAGACGAACAGGAAATAGAGTAGACACCAGCAGCATTAGAAGCAGGAGGAGCAGTGTGAACTAGATTGCTACGAAGTGTGTTAGTTTGTCGAAAGACGAGTTTAATGTCAAGAGGACGAAAGGTATTGGTAAAAGTTTTGAGTTCAGATATGAAGGGAAGGCATAGTAAAGTGCTACTAGTGTTGGAAGCAGGTTTAGGATGAAAGAAATTTCGTTTAGCTTGAGAGTAGGCACAGTTGATGAAATGCAAAGGGTAACCAAGGCGAGAGAATGATTTGTAGATGAAGGCAATTTCAGAATCAAGAAACTGAGGGTCGCTGATGCGTAGAGCGCGGAGGAAGAGAGAGACGAGGACACTTTTCTTAACAGAAGGAGGATGGTAGGAAAAGAAGTGAATGTACATGCCACTATGCATAGGTTTACGGTAGACAGAGAAAGAGAACCCAGACACAGAGCTGTGAACATGAACGTCAAGAAAAGGAAAGAGGGAATTAGATTCCCACTCAACTTTGAAATGGATAGAAGGAGCCAGATTATTAAGAGAGGCGAGGAAAGGCTGGAAAAGATTAAGGTCATGAGGCCATAAAGCAAAAATGTCATCAACATAGCGAAGCCAGAGAGAGGGACGAGTATCAATTGAAGGAAGAAGAACAGTTTCGAAGTATTCCATGTAGAAATTAGCAAGAACAGGGGAGAGAGGGGAACCCATAGCGACACCGAAAGTTTGAGTGTAATATTTACCGTTGAAAGAGAAAGAGTTAGTCTACACAGAGTCTAATGAGGGGGTTCGGCGGCGGTATTGAATGAACTTTGGCCTTTGTTTATGAGGACAGGCTGATTTGAGTGGGCTACATTATGAAGCCTTGACCTGTTATTTGAATGGGCTTCATTATGTAGCCCCCTAACCCGTTATCTGAATTTACTTAGTTGTGCTTGCGGCGGTTGAGTTTCGACTCTTTGGTTTTCGCTTCTCAATCATCAGCCAACAGAACAGGGCCCTAAGCATATTGGGCTCTATATTATCATCATATGAAACTGTGTATGGAGTTTGCCTCCACCACATCACTTCTTAATGCATTCTTTTTGTTTACTTTTCAGTTGCCGAAAAAATGAGCCACCCATGGAAAATAATTTGTCATAGTCTACCCTGCCAGTTCCCCTGAGAATCTTATAGATGGTAATCACGTTTACTTTAACTCTCACGTCTTCTAGTAACATTAGGTTTAATTCCAGAAGCTTTACCTCATAGCTCATACCCTTCAGCTCAGATACAAATCTGGTGGCGTGCTTCTGAACTTTAACTTTGTACGGACTTCGTGCGGACTTAAACTAGGTACGGACTCCATATTCCTGGAACGGCCTGACATATATGTAATGCAAGGTCCTAAATGATTCCTTACCTAAGTTTCTAAAGTTTGTTTATATGAGCATATGCTGATGATGATCCGCTTTTGCGGAATCCAAAGTTTAGTCCCTGCCCCCATTTTCCCAGTCTGTCTTGGCATGGTTGAAGTCTCCATTGATTAAGTGTCTAGATACATTCCAGCAAGTATCAGAAACTGCTGTCTCTTAAATTGATGGTGGCCAAGTTGCTCCTATTATAGTCCTATCTGGGTCTTATATCATTTAGTGGAGGGTTATATATTACTATTATCATTGGTCTTCCTATCGTTACAGTACCCCTTTATATGGTCTCTGAACCCCTTCACATCTCGTGATATCCCTCTCTTCGAAACTCAAGTTCTTCTATATCAACAGAGCCACTCCTCCACCTCCTTCTCTTCCTTCCCACTTTCCTGACTACATAATAGTCCTGCGGAAAAATGGCATTTATTATGATTCCTGTCAGTTTTCTTTCTGTGAGTACTATTACATATGGAGTTTCTTTTTTTGTGCAGACTACATTACGCAGCCCTCAACTGTTATCTCTATTGGCTGCCTAATGTAGCCCTGTCTTTTTATCTGTGTGGGCTACATTATGTATTTCTTATTTAGCCCCTCTTATCTGTTCTGAGAACATCATGTAGCCAAGACCTGATATATGTGAAGCTTACACCACGTAGTCCTTATTAGTTATCTTTGTGGGTTACACTGTGTAATCCTGACCTGTTATATGTGTGGGCTACATTATGTAGTCCTGCATGTGCGTTTGTGTGTGTGTTGCATTATGCATCACTTACCTGTTATCTCCTTGGCTTTGTCATGTAGCCCTAACCTATTATATGTGTGGGCTACATTATGACGACCGGACCTGTTATTGATATTTACTACATTTTGATTCGCTAAACAGTTATATGGTCTGTGGGGCCTACATTATGTTCCCATGCCCTGATATCTGTGTAATCTGTACCTTATAACACTAATCTGTTATCCATGTGGGCTACATTTAATAGTTCTAGCCTGTTTACGGTTATTCAGTCACGACCACAAATTAAGCAAATACAAGCATACATTTTGAAGAAAGCATAAAAGCTAATGAACGGTGCAGTATAAAAATAAATGACTTGATACTAAAATTTGTTTAGTAATAAAACCAATTATTCAGATTAAAAAAGATGTCCTTACCTATATCAGGTATTAGAAACATAAAGAGGAAGACCAGCTCAATAAAGTTCATAGCTCCGGTGAGGAGGCCGGCAACAATAATCTCCGGACAGGGGTAAGAGCACTCCACACTCATCTCAAAGAAGAGTGGAGTAGTGGCAAAATTGAATGATATGCCAATCACCACAGAACTAAAAATCTGCCCTGCAAGAAGATGTAAATTTGGATTATCTATGTAAATACTGTACTGTATTAACACATTTACTATTATGCTCGGTATATATATGTTATTGAAAACTCTTAGACTACGTTTAAGAAAATGTTTATAATTTTACTGTTTAACACTACATGCAACGTTTAAAAATCAATATTATAATAAAAATAATAATTAATTTAATCGAAGAAACAAATATTGACACAAGTGGGTGTTTAGAGGTGAAATTGAACGTATACTTACCTTTTGTTATGACGATGGCGCCCACTGTCAAGAGGTAGAACCAATAGAAGCAGCACAAAGATATAATCATGAAAGCCATGAGTGATACCTTGATATGACCATAAACTAGGTCTGTTAGACGCGCTAGCGACAGGCTGATCGCTCCTGCAACCAGTATGGCTGAGAGTCCCACCCACATGGCGTCGTCCTCAGGGAACAAAATTACATTAATAGACTCATTTGTTTAATCGTTCGAAACAATAGTTTTCAGGTTCCTTGAAAGCTAATGTTTAAATCTTGAGCAGTATGTCATTTAAGATGACATACTGACATTAAGTATGGCAATTTATCTTAACAACTTTCGTTAAAATATATGCAAAGTATGGTATATATGTATATATATGTATATTAAATAGAAACTGGAAAGGAGTAATGAAAATTATTTAATATTAGAACAGACATTACAAGCACAGTATAACTAAACAGTGGTTTGCCTTTTTTCAAAATGATTATTAACACAAAATTTATGATATACCTATACATAAACTGCTTTTTGAGTGCCAGAGACTGGAATTTCATGTTTGTGTTAAGAGTGCAATTTGAGTGCACGTCGTTAGGTCACCAGCATGGAATATCCAGTGTGCACATGCAACAGTGCACTATCGTATGTCCTTTATTTCGAGACTTTGGTTCTGCCTTGATAGGTATTTTCACATAACCCTGTAGATGGGCAGTTCAACTGTGTTGCAATGGCATTTGCTGCCTTGACAGATTATACAAGTCGTCCTTAGAATACAGTATTCTTGAGGCTATAAGTAGCGGAGAGGTGAGAGGGTAGTTTCAGGTTTTGGCTAGCAAAGGGTCAGCTGATACTGTCCATGTTAGGTCATCCAAAGCTTTCTATCCATCTGAGTACTTTTTCATCTTCGCTATCCGACTTTTATGGCAGGTTGGGATTGGTTTAGACATCTTAGCTCGTTTGCCATTGGTTCAGAGACGAGTGAGTGGTGAGAAAGAGGAACAATGCTACCCAAACAGCGTTGTGGTAGCAACGCTGCCACAACGTTGTAAC